>NC_056750.1:528783539-528906039 GCF_019279795.1 Protopterus annectens | reverse complement strand
CCAAAGCCCCAAAGGCAGAACAGCATGCCCAGCACACTAGTCATAAGTGACTCGATAGTGAGGCACACTGATGTCCCACTCACTAGGTTGAATAAGGAGAAAGTAGCCTCACTAGGCTGAATAAGGAGAATGTACCTCACAAGACATCTGCAGATGTCACAAAGAGGATTATTGACCTCAAACAAATGCCCTACACTGACCATCTCAAAAAACTCCAGCTTTACTCTGTAGCATATCGCCTACTCCGAAGTTATCTCTGCCTAACATATAAAGCTATGTCAAACCCAGAGCTGTTGGACATGCTACACCTAAAGAAATCCCAATCCCTCCGAGCTACACACTCTAGGTACCTAAACCTTGTCACCACAATAAACAGGACATGCTGGAGGGATAGATTCCTGTCACAGAGACTTCCCATACTCTGGAACAGGCTACCCATCTAGGTCAAGCAAAGTTCTTTATTAGCACTCTTCAAGAAAAATCTTGATGAGTGGATGGGAAATAGGAAATACACCCCAGGGATCACTTCTATGTCTCTGCTCGACAGTGGCACATGAAAATAACTTTCTTGGGTGGCGTAAGCCAGGGAACCTTGTTGGCTAGGCTTACATAGGCCCTTGGGCCAATAGCCTAGTACTTACCTATGAACCTATGAATAGTCATCTGCCTGTCAGGTGCCAGGTTCCGCCACATAACACACGCACTCAGGTCCCTCAACAACAGGTACAAATAAGACTCTGTCATTGTACATGTGGGTGTGAATGACCTGAGACATACCTCCCTGGACTACATGAAAAGAAACATGGAAGAGCTCTCAGATTATGTAGCCCAGGAGGGTATGACCCTAGCCCTGAGCAGTATCCTACCATCCCCCAGAATGATACTACAGTACAAGCAGAAAATGATCGATTTCAACAATTGGCTAAGTTTCTGGTGTCATTCTAAGGGGATCCAGTATCTGTCTGCCTGGGATGACATGATTAACAGACCTCGATGCTTTGCCAGAGATGGCCTGCATCTGTCACCCCTGGGCTTCCCGATACTGGCCAAGGCTCTTGCCACCCCTATATTGACTTTTTTAGGCAGTGTTCCAAAGACCAAATTACCACCGTAACATCTACTAACAAATGCAATCTGAGGGTCATAACACTAGAAGTCTAAATCTGAAAATGCACTTGCTCGAAGCACTCCATAAAATGGAGAACATAAACATTTGTGCTGTAACAGAGACCTGGTTTAAGGCAGCAGAAAGCACCCCTGCACTACCAGGCTATAACTCATTCCACACCTTTTAGCCCCAGAACTTGGAACGAAGCTCCAAAGGTGGTGGTGTTTCCATATTCATAAAGGATGTGCATGCCTCCAGACTGG
Source organism: Protopterus annectens (assembly GCF_019279795.1). Classification (NCBI taxonomy): domain Eukaryota; kingdom Metazoa; phylum Chordata; order Ceratodontiformes; family Protopteridae; genus Protopterus; species Protopterus annectens. The sequence continues at coordinate 528,904,668 of NC_056750.1, read as the reverse complement.
CAGCCCAACATAATGCATCAGAGATACTTCAGGTGCAGCTAACATTGGGTAAGGCAGCGATTCAGGTTGTAGCCTGCTATAGGTCCCCAACAATGTCCCAAGGCTCACACTCCACGTTCCTAAGCACACTGGAGAATATTATGGTCCAACCTAACACTCTCATATTGGGTTACTTCAGCTACCCCTCCATTAACGGGGAAAACAACTCATGTACAAATATACTTGCCCAACATTTCCTGGAATTCATTAATTCAAATGCCCTGGACCAGGTCGTTTTTACCCCCACTAGAGGTAGCAATATCCTTGACCTGGTCATTACTAACATGGGCGACCATTGCTCTATACCAGTAATAAACTCCTCCCTGGTTAGATCTGACCACAAACTACTCGCCCTGGAAATCCACCCCCCCCCCCCCCCGCAAAGGTAACCACCATGAAAAACTTCTCCAAAGTTAACTTTGGGCTCCTAAAAACAGAGATGACTAACTTCATGGCACCCATGCAAATGGAGAATAGTTGTATGACTGCCAAATCATACACCAATGCGCTGTACAAACACGTAGACGAATGCATGGATCTCTTCATACCCAATAGAACTAAGATGCTCTCTTCCAAAAAAAGGAAGCCAATCTTTTGGCCCCCTGCCATAAACAAACTACAATAGAAGGAGGAAACTGATACAGAATAAGGTGAAGTCCCAAGACTGGAAAAACTCCCTTATTAGCCTCAACAAAAAGTTGAGATGCCTCATCAAACCCTCTAAAGCTAGCTATGAAAACAGAATTGCAGCAGATAGTAAAGACAACCACAAGGCCTCTATAGTTATGTAAAGAATCTCCATGGCAATACCCAAATTTTCAATGAGCTACTGCACAATGGTACCTCCTATGCCAAGCCAACAGATATTGCCAATATACTGGCCAACAGATTCAGTGCCAACTTTACCCCTCCCCCCAAAGGGCCAATCACAATACCAGTAGATTGCCAGACACCCAGTATTACTGCTGCACAGGTTAAAACAGCAGTGTCCAAGGCCAAGAATACAGGTACCATGGGACCTGACAATATCCCTGACTGTATTCTACATGAACTACAGAGTGACCTGGCACCTCACCTGTGTGCCCTGTTCAATCACAGCCTCACCTCAGGCTTTGTCCCTCCTGAATGGGGCACTGCTGCAGTCATCCCTCTCCACAAAGGAGGTGGAACTACAGACTCTGGGAACAATCACCCCATTAGCCTGACAAGTCTGATATGCAAAGCTATGGAACGCATCATCATGGACCTAATAAACAAGGATAGAGGGAATCTCCAAACTCTGGATCCCACACAGTTTGGTTTTGTGAAGGATAGATCATGCCTGCTCAACTTGGTTGACTTCTTTGAGTCAGTCACCAGAGCTGTGGATGAAGGCAAGGTGGTTCATACAGCCCACCTTGATCTGGCCAAGGCGTTTGATACCATTCCCTATTCAGAAATCGTAGAAAAACTCACTAAGCTAGGCATCAACCCCTATATCACTAGGTGAGTTGCAAAATGGCTCACAGAGAGAACCCACAGTGTGAAAGTAGAGACTCCAAGTCAGATTGCCGACCAATCACGAGTGGAGTCCCACAGGGTTTGGTCCTGGGTCTTCTCCTGTTTGGTATCTACTTCTCTGAAGTCCAGGCCAACATAAAGGGTCTCTGGCTGACAAAGTTCACAAACGATTGTAAGTTGGGAGCTATTATTAACTCCAGAAGTGATGTTGACATCCTCCATTGTGGGTTCTATCTGTGAGCCAGTTTGCAACCTACCTAATGATATAGGGGTTGATGCCTAGCTTAGTGAGTTTTTCTACGATTTCTGAATGGGAAATGGTATCAAATGCCTTGACCACTGAGACCAACGACTGATGTCAGAACCACGGCCTTAAGCTCAATGCCAAAAAATATGTCGTCATCCCCTTTGGGAAAACCTGGTTCCCATGAATTACCACATTGATGGTAGTCCACTGAACACAGAAGGTGTCATAAGAGATCTGGGAACACAGGCTGACAGCAGCCTCTCTTTTGACCACCACATTGCCACTGTGGTCAGAAAGTCCTTCTGTGTGGCACATCTCATTACTAAGGGTTTTGCATCCAGGAAGAAAGTGGCCATTGTCTCCCTCTACTCTTCCCTCATTAGGCCAATCATCAAGTACAATGCCCCATTTGACATGTACCTCACTAGACACCTGCTACAACTGGAGAGGCCACAAAAGTACCTCACAAAGAGGATTCTAGGCCTTAAAGGAACCTTGACGATTGGATGGGAGAAAGGAAATTCACCCCGGGGATCACGTCAGTTGCCCTGCTAGACAGGTGTCCAGGGAAGTAAATACTATGGGAAGAAATAGCCAGGGAATTGTTATGGCTAGGCTTGTATAGGCCCTAGGGCTGATAGCCTAGTACCAACCTATGAACCTATAAACACTTATCCTATATGGACATACTCAAAAAACTCCAAATATTCTTTGCCTCATATCGCCTACTTAGAGACTATCTCTGCTTGACATAGAAAGCCATGTCTGATCCAGCTCTGTTAGGAATGCTACATCTAAGGAAATCCCAATCCCTCCACACCACACTCTCCAGTGACCTCAACCTCATTACCACAATCAACAGAACATGCTAGAGGGACAGGTTCATAACCCAGAGACTGCCCTTGCTATGGAATAGACTTCCCATACATGTCAAACAGAGCATCTCACTAGCCCTCTTCAAGAGAAACCTTGATGGGTGGGTGGGAAATAGAAAATTCACCCTGGGGATCACTCCAGTGAATCTACTTGACAGAGGCACTGGGAACTAAGGTTGGGTGGCACGATGTCAGGGTAATCCTATGGGATAGGTTTGTAAAGGCTCCAGGACCATTAGCCTAGTACACCCTATGAACCTATGAACACATAGTCCAAATATTCCTTGTATTTTTTTCTATTTTTGTATGCGTTTGTTATGCTTTTGGTTTTCTTTTTAACATTAACACATCTAGTGTACAGGGTTGTTAAACAAATGAAACTACAGTATTTCTCAAACTATGTATTTTTTTTACTAGATTTAGATCCTGATTTCAAAGGACATTTCAGCATAAAGGCCTTCACTGAGAAAACATTCTTGCTGAAAATAGCATTCTTGCTCCAAATGCGGTTATGTGTTATAACTTATCCATAAACATCTCCCTGGGGAAGGTGGGCTACTTCTGCATGTATTCATCTTTGGTACCCCATCCATCTCAACCATCAAACCCAGTCACTGCAATGCCTATTGTCTCAATGTTGCCTGATACACTTTACCAACAGAATATGTTTTCATAATATGTAGTCACATGAAATATGGAAGCTGCTTTGCCAATGTCTATCTCATACTGTGGTAGCTGCTGAAAGAACAAGGAGGGAGAGCCAAGGGAATTCATGTTCATAGATTCATAGGTTCATAGATTAGTACTAGGCTAATTGCCCTTGCGAGCTATTTTAAGCCTAGCCAATTATCCCTTGTGAGACTCAAACGCTGTACCTTGTTTTTGTAAGGCACACACCTTAACCATTAAGCCACCCTCCCTGTGCAATGGTGTTATGAGCCAAGCTATTACATTAAACAAAGAAACGTTAAGCAGCATTTATTACATTAAGAATTGTTGAATGAAGTAAATCTATGGTATGCAGGTATCTCACAGACTCCAGTTAAAAGAAGTTCAGAAACACAATAGTATAGAAAACTGTGCTTTATTCAGGCAAAACAAAACGGTTTCAACCCTCTGACCCTCTTCACATTAAAAAAAAAGAAATTCAAGTGATACAACATACACCAAATAAATACCCAAGACAATACAGATATCATTAAACAATAAATACCTAATGAATGCTTCACCTTGACAGGCTTAGCTAAGAATAATTAGTTATCTGCCAATTAACTGCATTTCTATCTTCTAATGCATGACTATTAAGTACTTGTACCTTAGTGGTGTGAGGTAGACTCATCTTTCTCATTAGTTTTGGTTTCAGAATTTACTGCATGCAGTTAGTGGTTTATTTTATGTCTTTAAAACTTATTATTTATTTATTTTTGTAATTTACTCAGAAACATTTTGCTAAATGCTTTATTTTGGCTTTGCTAATAGATCATGTTCATGCTCCTTACAAAATCTGGATATTATGCATTTTTATTATTTTGTTCAGTTCGTCTGATTACAGGCTCAACTTGGCGTATTTCTTGGCAGTATTCATTTTTTTCTGCTATCTCTTTCTCGCTGTCTCTCTCGCTGCTATATGCAATATTATGCATGTATGTATGTATATATATATATATATATATATATATATATATATATATATATATATATATATATTATATCTGCATCTGTATCTACAGTAATATATGTGTGATTGTGTGTGTTTGCATACTCACACACACACACACACACACACACACACACACACACACATGTACATGTGTGTGTGTGTGTGTGTGTGTGCATGTGCGTGTTTGTTTATGGGTATATGTATATTGGTACACAGTGCCACAGCATACAGCATTATCACCTCAAAGTAAGAAATGCTCTTGTTCACTTCTCGACTGGGATGCCTTCTGTGCAGTGTTTGCATGTTCTCCCTGTGTTAATGTGGATTTTCATTGGATACTCTGGTTGCCTTCCACATCTCAAAGACATGCATTTATTGGAATGGCATCAATAAATTGTCCATAAGTGTGTGTGTGTGTGTGTGTGTGTGTGTGTGTGTGTGTGTGTGTGTGTGTGTGTGTGTGTGTGTAGAAAAAAAGGTCTGCCAATTTGCTTCATTTTTGTACTTGACTAATAATCTCTGTGGATGTTAATGACTGTTCATGGGTATCAGTATAGAATAACATTGGATGGATCTCACACACACACACACACACACACAATCACACACACCCATAAAAGCATATTATAGGAAATGATTTATGAGACTAATTGATTATTAAACATTTGGTTCACAAGATCAATGGGCCATTGAATAAACAGACAAGTGCAACAGACATATGCACTTTGGAGTCCTTTATTAAACAGTATATTGGCAAAGAGTAGATGCCATGTAATTAGGCAGGGCAGAAATGCTGTTTACTGTTTACTGTAGCAGTTTTGTTCTTGTTTATTTATAATTTGTTAGCCAAGCAAGTGGGCTGGTCCAAAACCCCTTTTCAGTCATGGCATGAGCAATTAGAGCAGTGATAAATACAACATACTTCTGGATATTTAATATAGTCAATTAACCTACTTTTGGGAGATGGAAGAAAACTGAAGTTTCAGACAAACTGTTGAAACTGAACTATTGAACTCCTGAAATTATTTGGTAAGAAGCCTACAGATCTTTTCAGTTTAATAATTTGTATTTTACTGAATATATTAAGATTATCAGGATATCAAAGGGTTGAGGTTCTGTAAATTTCCTAATGGTAGCTCAACTGATTCAGTCCTTCATAAAGATTTAGTTGACAAAGATAATTTTTTTTCATTTTTTATGCATCAGAATGACAAAGAAATTGAGTCCTTGTCCAGGGACATTAAATCTGCCAGTGACTTTATTTCTCAGGACTAATGTCAATGCTGTAAAAGTACAAGTATGATTCAATGTTTACCAAGCTGGATGAGCATTGTGAGATAGTGAGGACAAGCAGTCTATAAACACTATGCATGTCCATTCTGTTGTTAACTCTGTGTGGGATAATGATGTTTTTTACATTTTCATAATGCGCATTCACATAGTTTACCTAATTAGAGGGTATACATCGACTAGTTATGAAGTCCCCACTCCAGCACCCATGTTGAATTATAACAAAAAGTTTTTTTGTACTATGGGCCATCGCTAGTACCAATATTGTAGACATGAATACTGAGCTAAGGTTCTTCATTTGGAAAAGTTTGATCTGTTGTTTAATACTAACTTGCAAAATAATAAAGAGATGTCCCGAAACAGTAGTGACCAAAAAAACGACAAAAAAAACAAAAAAACAAAAGAATACTAAAAAAATACTTCAAACTTCAGTGTAAAAGAACTTTATTATCTGCTTCCATATGCACCATTGCACCACCAAAACAAAAACAAGAACGACAAACTAAGCAAAACTTGCCAATGCTAACACCTCCGATTCACTGGTGAATAACAGCTCTAAAAATCCAAATCCACTGTAGCAAATGTACCAAAATAGTAACGCTGAACACCAACAACAAAAAAAGGATTTATTAAGCCAAACAACTCAATGTAGCTTTTCGTTGGCGCTCTGCACCAACTTCTTCAGAATTTAAAAACAGAAAACTCCCACCATTACAATGGCTTACATAAATACATTGAAACTGAACATGTGATCAACACGCCCCCTGCTCCTTCCATCTAATTTAAAGGTACTGCGCTTTTCGGTGATAGACCATGTTTGCTCCGAGAATAGGGGGGGCCCGGAATCTCTGAGATTAGAATTCAGAGAATTAATGTGGCAGTTAAAATGGGAGGCTTACCATTACCCTGTCCTCAATAACATTCTGTCAATTAGTAGTGTTCTCAAACTGAGAAGTTTAGAGAGGTAGGGCATATCCTGTTAGTGTAGTAATGGACATTACCCTTCATGGTATCTTATGTTCCATTGAGGCTCTGGCAGCTAATTAAGCTTGTTAGAACAAGTGACAATAAGTTAAGTTATTCAGTTGCATTTTTATTGTATTTTTAAGCCTCAGATAGAGTTGGCATTCAAATGTTTGTATTTTGTAATAATGTAGTTGAAAATGTTTTTGTGTTTTTTTTAATATAACAATTTATAATAGATACATATGTATAGAATATGTTTTTCTATATTTTCCATATATATGGTTGGTAGAGGTAATCTATCATAATTTTAATTTTAATTTTAGATTTTAAGCAGCGATTGTTGTCATTTTAAAGTTATGTTTGATGAGCGCAGTACCTTTAAATTAGATGGAAGGAGCAGGGGGGGCGTGTTGATCACATGTTCAGTTTCAATGTATTTATGTAAGCCATTGTAATGGCGTGAGTTTTTTGTTTTTAAATTCTGAAGAAGTTGGTGTAGAGCGCCGACGAAAAGCTACATTGAGTTGTTTGGCTTAATAAATCATTTTTTCGTTTATTGGCGTTCAGCGTTACTATTTTGGTACATTTGCTACAGCGGATTTGGATTTTTAGAGCTGTTATTCACCACTGAATCAGAGTTGTTAGCATTGGCAAGTTTTGCTCCATATGCACCACACCAGACTTCTTCAGAAACCTTTACTAATAAAAAACACATCAATTTATATAAACTACATCACATGACATTCAATTAATTTATCAAGAACTTTTAAAGCCACATCACTCTAATAAATATAAATCATCTCTTTACTTCAACCTTCTATTTTTCAAAAAAAAAACCACTTTATATTTACAGTATTGATAAGCCCCGAAAGCAGTGTACCCTAAGCTTTCCTGGCACTACTAAAATTGGTCCACCACTTATGGATAAGGCTAAGGGTACTTACAAATGTGGATGTGTGTGATGTATGTAGGTTCATTTCTGAAGGCCCTTATATTAGTTTGGAACATTTGGATCAAACTTTTGGGGCCAATTACCATTTTATATGTGGTCACAAGGAATTGTATATATTAGTATTTGTTCAAGATATCAGGCTTTTTATGTAGGTATGACTACTAGGGCTTTGTGTAAAAGAATTACAGAACATTTGAATTCTGTTACGATAAAAGTTTTAATAATGCTTTGTTTAAACATTCTTTTACAAGTGATTTTTGTTTGATATACTTGAAGAAGTTCAAAATGATTTAAGGGGTGGGGATTTTAAAAACAAATTAGAAATGAAAGAGACTGAGTGGCAGTTAAAGCCTGGTGAAAAAGAAGCAGATAATAAAGCTCTTTTATGCCCAAGTCTGAAGTATTTTTCAGTAATCATTCCCAGTTTATGCGTTTTTGTGTTTTTTTAATACTAACTCACCATAATGGTTGCAGTTTATGCAGAGTTTTTTACTTTTAGTCCCCTTTTCAGCCAAGTTTACATTTTTGGGGGAAGTTTGTAATAGCTAAACAATGTGAGATGAACTATTTTCATCTGTCATGTATTTTCTACAGCTTGAGCAGACATGAGAGAGTCTTGCTGTATGAATAAGTGATGACAGATCTTTTTATTTATTTTGACAGGGTGAGCACAATGGTCCATGGACCCTTTCCAGCTACGACCTGAGTCTAGAAGGCACTTAGACATTAACAAACTAACAATATTTATAATGATACAGAGATAAGTACACACTTTAAGAAGTGGTGTTAGTAAGAAAGGTTTTAGAGCAATATAAGATTCCTAGTTTCTGGAGAGTTTTTTAAATGTCTATTGAATGTGAAGATCAAATTTAAGGTTGTCATCTTCTAACATTCCTAGTAGTTTAGTGTACGGAACTGCATGTACTACTATATTATCAAAGATGACAACTTTAAAGTTGGTTTTGTCTTGTATATGAAATTTAGGAAAGAAAAGAAGCAACTTTGTTTTTTTTTGGGGGGGTTAACAATAGCTGTGTATTACAGAGCCAATTGTTGATGGAGGTAAAAGCTTCTTGTGTGATTTGTGTAAGATAGCTTAGCCTGCCTGCTGAGCAAATAAGGCTTCAAGCATATGCATACTGAATTAAGGAGGCTTGCTGTGAGGAGGTATACAAATTGTTAATGAAAACATTAAAGAGGAGAGGGCCAAGAATAGAGACTTGGGGGTACACCAATAGTAACTGGCAAGAAGGAAGAGAGAGTGTTATGCCATTTTTGATATGTTTTGGATAAGTAGTTACTGAACCATTGAAGGGTAGTCTGGCATAGGGATAGAGAAGATACTTGTTGCAGGAGGCTGATTTGTGAGACAGTGTCAAAGGCTTTGGACAAGTCAAGAAATAAAGAGAAAATAAGTTTGTCACTGTCCCTGGCTTGGTTGATTGTGTTTGTGAAGGTTAGTACAGTAGAGGTTGTGCTGTAACCAGGGTGAAAGCTGCATCCCATTTATAAAACCAAAAATCTTCCAGCCAGTCATCAAACTCTAAAAGAACCAAACCTCCACAGAAGCAACACCCTCCTAATGTCTAAGTGGGCGGCTCTTTAGAAATGGTTTCAATGTTAGTTCCTCATTAAGCCCTGGTGCTATATAACATTTAAGAAAAAGAATCCACTTTGTTTCTCAGACGCCGTTCTGTTTCTTAAATCCCCATCTCTATTATTCTTATTAATTAATACTAAAACAAAAATCCTGAAGCAATGTTCCTCTCCCTTCTCTTTTACATGCCTTGCTAAAGCACGGGTATCTTTCCCCTTGTGAACATCATTCGCATGTTCGAGTATTGTCTCTATTAGGCTGCAGTTAGTCATTCCAGTGTAGAGGGCACTGCATGCACCACAGAATGCCATATAAATCAAATCTGTACTCCTGAAATTTGCAGAAAAAAAAAAAACTTGAAACCTGTCAGTTCATGATAATAATATGTGCACATAGACACTGGGAGGACGTTGCTTCAATGGAAGTTTGGTCAGGAAATATGTCATCCCTCATTTTAGTGAATGGTGTTTCTTAGTATTTTAAACATGTGTTTTTATTCTGTTTTATGGTCAGAAGAAGGAAGTTAGTTCAGCAAACACTAACCTGTTTGTTACATTAAAGACTGGCTACCTTTGAGCTGCGGTAGTGTTTCAAGTCTTATCTGTTCCTTTATAAAGTTTTGTGTGACTCCTGCTTTTATCTGGCTGCCAGTTCTTCTTTTTGGTTGAAATTTTGAGTTACTCTGGTTGAATGTTATCAGTTGATGGTGAACTGGGTTTTTGTTTTTGCAGGAGTTTTTATAGAGGAAGTTCAAGTGGGCTGTAATATGAATGCAGATGAAGTACTAGAATGGCAATGATGTGAAATAGGGATTATGGGTGGAGTCACCTTAGTTAGATTTGCTAAGCTGTCAGTGAAGTATGAGCTGTATTGGAATGTTATTTCTAATCCAGAAAAGTTAGACAAAGGTTTTGGTTGATATTTAGTTCCAGGATGTAGTATTTCTCATACAGAAGTCCAGAATTTCTTTAGGTTGTTTTTATATTTTTTTCTGAAGATGGGTATAGTATTGTTTTTCATCAGCATTAACCTGTTTATATGGTAAGATTTCTGTATGTAGCTCTTTGAAGTTTTGCAGGTTTTGGAATGTGCTATTTTTTAATCCATGTTTTTAGGTTTTGTCTCTGTTTGCACGAGTAGTTTACTACTTTGGCTTAACAAAGGTAGCTTTTATTCTTTTTCCAACTTAATAGTGCAGAGAAATTAAGAATATTTAGAAATATTGCATTAAAGTCTTGAACAACTTCATTTAAAGATAGAGCTTTAGGGATGGACTGGTTATAGGATATTACATGTCAATTTTAATTTTTGACAGTGTCTAAGATACTTAGTAAGAATCTTGAAATCAACACAATAACAACGGAATAAATTTTGGACTAGTCCTTACAAAAGCGCTTATGGAATAAAGTTTTGGTGAGGAAGTTTGGATACTAGTCCTTACAAAAGCGCTTACGGAATAAAGTTTTGGTGAGGAAGTTTGGATACTAGTCCTTATGAAAGTGCTTACGGAATAAAGCTTTGGTGATGAAGTTTAGATACTAGTCCTTACGAAAGCACTTACGGAATAAAGTTTTGGAAAAATAGAACATCTGCAAGTTTCGCTGTCTTTTTGTGTTTACGAATACTTGTAAGAATGTTTTGTTGGTGTGCAATAAGTCTGTTAGTATACATTTGGAGGTTGTTATTGTGGCTATCAGAAAGTGTATTAGAAGAAAGATATCTGCTGTGGTCAGGTACCATTATCCTATCTAGTATTGTGACATCGACATTAGTTTTGTTATATCTAGACTGAGTGGTTGTATGTTATGCGAAACCATGAAGATTCATGCTTTTGGAGGGAAATTCTGAGCTAAAAGTTTGCAAATCAGTAATGATATCTCCTAGTATTATTTTCTCATGTGAGATAGCATTAGACAGCCAGAAGATGATATATTCCCGCAAAGTCACATTGTTTCCTAGCAGAATGTATACAATTGTTATGCATTATAATTATTATACACAGAGATTCCTGGACTTTGTCAATACATATACCCTGGAATAATTGGTCAGAGCATCTTGCACCATCCCTTGTGTATCTTCATCACTTGTTAGGTTTGACCATAAAGAATTCTCTTTCAAAATAAAACTGAAACCAGAATTTCCTTCTATCCAAGGTACCTTTAGAAATCTCTTTAAGACAAACTAACTACTCCTAAGCGATACATTGGTAGAGGAGGCAAATCCCAACCAAACCAAGTTTATTCCACTGAATATGCAGAAACATACATCACTACACTATACCAGCATGTAAACAGCTGCATAGATGTAGCTGTACCCTGTAGGAACATACATGTTTTGTGCTAAGTGAATGGAGAACAGCTATAGTAATTTCCATGCATAAAAGAGGACCTTCCATAGACCCTGGCAATTGCAGACCAGCCTCATATGCAAAGCCCCGAAAAGACTTAGCAGGACATAGAGAACTCCAAACACTGGAGGTGTCTCATTTTGGATTCGTCAAAGGCAAGTCATGCTTAGTAAACTTGGTGGATTTTTTGAAAAGGTCTCCAAAGCAATGGCTTTTGACACAATTCCCCACTCAGACATAGTAGAAAAACTAAATAAACTGGGAATAAGCCCCATGTCACCCACTGGATTGCCAACTGGCTCACAGAGAGGATGCAGATAATCAAAAGAGACCAATCACCAGTGGATTCCCACAGGATTATGTGCTAGGAGCTCGCCCGCTTGGCATCTACTTTTCTGAAGTAAAAGCCAATACCAAAGGGCTATGGCAGGCAACAAGCAGTACTGTGGTGTGGAAAATTATCTACTCTACTACCCCACACCCTTGGAGTTCCCCAGGACTCTATTTTAGGACCTCTTTTCAGTCTTTATTAATGACCTTTACTCTGCCATTCCAGATGCTACATGCATCCAATACGCAGACGATTCCCCGTTGATCTGCTCAGCCTCCACCCCATCTGACCTGCTTACACGATCCCAGAAAACATTTAACACAGTTGAGAACTGGCTCTCATGTCGCCGTTTGCTCTTGAACCCTAAAAAAAAAAAATGCTACTTTTCTCCCCCACTCACAAGTCTACTCCACTTTCCTTTATGATAACCTCTAATAATGGAACTGTTATTTCCCCAGATGACCATACTACACTCCTAGGGGGCAACAGTTGATTCTTCTTCTTCTTTCGGCTTTTCCCAGTTAGGGGTCACCACAGCGGATCACCTGTCCGCTCATGATTGGCAGTGGAATTGTACAGTGTCGAGTTGCCAGCCCAGTGCCCAACCTCCCAAAGAAGCACACACACAAACGCACTCACACCTAGGGCCAATTTAGAGTGTCCAATCCACCTGCAGAATGTCTTTGGGATGTGGGAGGAAACCGGAGCACCAGGAGGAAACCCACGCGACTACAGGGAGGACATGCAGACTCCACACAGAAGGCACCCCAGCCGAGGATCGAACTGGAGAACCTCTTGCTGTGAGGTGACAATGCTAACCTAGGGGTAACAGTTGATAATAACCTTAAATTTGACGTGCATATCAATCAAACCATTAAAACTATTAATAGAAAAATGGGCTCCCTATATAAAAATAAACCTTTCCTTACCCCACTGGCTAGGACTGCCATTGCCCGCACTCATCTTCTTTCCACCCTTTTCTCTGCCTCCTCCATATTCACTAACTTGAACAAATCTGAACTTTGCAAACTCTCAAGCTGTTACAATCACATTGCTAGATTTGCCACTGGCTCTACTTACAGAACTCACCACTGTCAAAACCTTAAACCTCTAGGATGGCTAGAATTGCCCAGCTCACTTCAGTACAATCAACTTATAGTAGCCCACAAAATTCTCAACCAACCAGATAATACCCCTGCACTTAAAAACATTACCTATCCCCAAAGGAACACCAGGCCACTTCGATCTTCTAACAAACTGCTAATTCAAACACTCAAAACTAACAATTTTAGGCTGAGAGGATTTTAAGGTTGAGAGCGCATCGGGGGAATGGGTCTGAATCGCCATGTACCCCTAAAACCAGTATTAAAGGCAAAGAAAAATAGATAAATGTATTATTCTGCATTTTTGTGTTTTTACTTGCTGCTATTTTATGTGCTGTTTTTATATGCTGTTGCTTTAAAAGTAAATGCCTAGTGGATCAATTGGGATTTTGCATTGTCATGTTAACTGATGCTAAAATTTAGTATAAAAGAAGTTCATTTACTTTACTTTTTTTGTCTGATGAAGTGGTGGTGAACACTGCAAAAGCGCTTTTTAATAAAACCTGTGGATTTTACAACTGCTGAACCTTGCCTTTCTGCCTGTTACTAGCTGCAGTTTTGCTTAGAATTGCTAAACTTTGTTAATGCCAACATCCTGGAGCAGCTGGTCCATTCTCCTACCAGGGGTACAAATATCCTTGACGTTGTACTCACCAACATGGTGGGGTCTCATGTTCTTCACCCAATGTAATGTCTTTGCTCATCAGATCTAATCATAAGGCAATATTACTTGAAATAAAAATGAAATCCAGGGATTCAGCAAAACCAAAAACATTTAGAAACTATTCCAAGGCTAACCTTTCTCTACTAAACAACACTTTGGCTAAATTCCAAGCACTCCAAACACAGTAAACACCATAGCATATGCTGAGCTATTTAAAAAATATCTATGCAGTCATATTTATAGCTGTATAGCGTGAGCTGTGCTGACTTGTATTAAGAATAAGACAAACTCAAAAGACAAGCTGACCTGTTGAAATCACAATATCAGTCAGTTATATAACAACAGAAAAAAAAATATCGACCAACCACAGGAGGAACAAAGCCGTACATACAAAAAGTCCACTTACAAATCTAAACAGACAGCAAAGGGGGTTAATTAATAATTCAGGTGTGAAATCTGAAGAAAAAAATAGCTTCTCAGGCAAAGTGTAACCATAAAGCTTTCTACACCTATGTCTGTAACCTCAGGGAAATTACACAACAATGTGCAGAACTTATTGTTAATGGCATCACCAACACTGAGCAAGAAGCCATTGCCAACCTTTTGGTTGACAGATTAAGCTCCAGTTTCTCCTCCTATTCCCCCTGATATTCCAGAGAAAATACTCTATACCACAATCCCCCAACCATTAATAAAAAACACTTTCAATTCCAAAAACACTGCATTGATGGGCTCCGATAACATCCCAGGATGCTTAATAAATAGCATGAAGCATGACCTCTCTGTTCTGCTTGAATTTCTTTTCAACTGGAGCTTTTAGACAGGTTTTGTGCCAAAGGAATGGAAGATGGCTACAGTCATTCCCCTGTACAAAAGAGCTCTAACCACTGATCTTGGTAACTAAAGGCCCATAAGTCTTACCAGCCTCATATGTAAGGCCATCAAAAGAATCATGGACATGATAAATGAGGGCATAGATAACCTGCAAATGCTGGACCCATCACAGTTCATCTTTGTTAAAGTGGGTCATGCCTATTATATCTGGTGGACCTTTTTGACAGGGCCACCAAAGCAGTGGATGAAGGTAAGACTGTGCACACAGCTTATCTCAACCTGGCCATGGCTTTTGATACAATACCCGCTCAGGTATTATACACAAGCTCACTGATTTAGGTATAAACCCTTTTATTACCAGCTGGATAACCAATTAGCTCACTGATAGGACCCAAGAAGTGAAAATAGGTGAGGCCACCTCCACCAGGAGGCCAGTCACTGGCAGAGTCCCCTAGGGCTCAGTACTGGCCCCACTTATTTTGGCATCTGTTCACAAATGGAACCAAATGCTAAAGGTGTATTGCTAAGGTTGCAAACAATTGCAAGCTGGGGGTTATCATCAACTCAACTGCAGACAATAGCCTCCTTCAAGAAGGCCTGTCTCTGACTAACAAATGTTGTCAAAGCCATAGTCTTAAACTCAGTGCTAAGAAATGCATAATTGTACCCTTTGGGAAGTCAACCATCCCGGCTAACTACCATGTTGATAATATGCCTCTATGATTCAACCCAGTGGTCAAGGATCTGGGTACGCATGTATACAGTAGCCTTATCTTTGACCAGCATGTGGCCAAAGTGGTGAAGAAATCCTTTTATGTTGTGCAACCTATAAGTAAGGGCATGGTATCTAGGTTCAAAGAGGTCATTATCCCACTGTAGTCTGCCCTTATCAGAAAAATCACACAGTACAATGCTCCCTTTGGTATGTATCTGCCCAGGCATATGCAGCAACTATGGTGACCTTAGAGGTTCCTTACAAAAAGAATTCAAGGCATAACAAATCTGCATTATGAAGAGCACCTTAAAACCCTGTCCCTCTACTCAGTCTCCTATAGATTGTTGAAGGGTTATCTATGCCTGGCTTACAAGGAATCCACAAACTCCACACTTAAGAATCTTCTATATATTCATTGGTCAAAGAGTACAAGATAAACAAGGTCTAGCAACCTGAATTTTGTCTGTGATTTAAACAGAACATGCTGGAGAGACAGATATGTGTCCCAGAGATTGCCCCTCCTATGGAACAGGCTTTCCATCTATGTGACGCTGAGTTTGTCTATTACCCAGTTTAAGAGCAATCTAGTTCAGTGGATGGGGAATAAGAAATTTACACAAGGCCTGGCACCCATGTCCCTTATGAACAGAAATAGCTTATAAATGCCTGGCCCCAAATAGCCTATTTGGATACAGGACACAATTATTCTTTTGGAAAAAACTTGGCTAGGCTTAGAACACCCCCCCCGGTCATTAGTGTAATAACAATCTATGAAAGATAATACAAAAAGTTCAGAAACTGGAAGCTCTTGATTATGGATATGGATATTAAGATGCAAGCAGTGAAAATGTTTCTGGTCCATTCAGTTTTATATACAGGTGAGGCATATTTTTATCAACCACAGCAGATGATTGTAGATCATAATTAATAAAGAGTTGAAGGAATTTATTTGGGAGGTGAAGATGGCAAAAATGAAGTGGCATAAGTGAATTCTTCTCATAGAACAAGGTGGTTTACGATGACCCAGTTTGAAAAGGATGTTATAGAGCTATTCAGTTAAGGCTCATATACATAACACAAGCTGGTTATCATTAAAATTGGAAAGGGATGCAGATGAAATTAAGGGGGTGGGGTTAGTCTGAGAAGTGAGGGGAGAGCAGAGTTTGGGATGCAGATCCTTAAAGAGAATGACAACAACCATACAGAATATTATAGTAATATCATAGCATAAAGTATTCCAAGACCTAATCCAACATGGGAATAGAGAAAAGAGATTTTGCCAAAGGGGATGACTACAATTAAACAACAGGGGGTTTTAATTTACCGGGGAAAAGGATCAAACAGCCAAGGTTTGAGAGCAAATACCTAGAGAGGGAAAGGTAATATAGTGGGATGAGGCCAAGCAAAAATTTGGACTGCAGGTTACAGATTAACTTCCCTGCCAGGGGTAGATGACAGAGTATAAACAAAGAGAAGGGGATGGGTTGTTAAATGAGAGACCGGCTCTCGATGTATTTTTAGTTATGTCTAGAAAAGAAGTTGCTCTTAAAAAAACAGTTATTTAGTAGGGCATACAAACTATTGCATGATAACTATAAGAAGGAAATAGAGGAGTTTAGAAAGGATTGAAAAGAAAGACTGGAAAGGCACTATACGAAAGGAAGAATGACATGGTATCTGTATACACTATACAAAAGAAACAATGGGAGGATATCTGTACAACTCCCAAGTATGCAAGAAAGTCCAGTAATTTTAGAATTTGGAACAATGGGAGGGTAGCTATACAACTCACAATTATGCAAGAAAGTCCAATACTTTACTATGGGTTTTCTGTATTTGTATGATAAACTTGACACAACTGACATAGTCATTATTTTTAAGTTTGTAGAATTAATTAAAAACATTTTTTTTACATTTGATAGTAACTTTTTATACTAACTAGAGTTGTTGTGATGGGAACAGATTATGTCCCTACTTTGTAAACCTAGAATTGATAATCTGGGAATGAGAATATATACCTTAGTCACATTGCATGAGACATTAAAAATTATGTTTAAGATACTTGGATACTCTTTTAATTTTATAGTCTGGTTCCCATGAGTATCTGGTTGATTCTATCATCATTTAGAACATTTACTGATTTTTTTTTATTATTTGCATATCAGACATCCAAAATTAGTATTAATTATTTTGATTTCACTATTTTTTAAATAATTTGATGATAACCACTTTGAGTCAATTATATTTTGTAAAGTAACTTTTTCGATAGCTATTTACATTTTAAAAGTTTTCGTCCATACTAACAAAATAGGAAGTTATGCTTTCCAAGATCATCTCTGAAGTGTTTGCACAGAAGGCTCTTTGTTTAGAGCAGATTTGCTTGCAAGTGTTTTTCCCAA
This sequence comes from Protopterus annectens, assembly GCF_019279795.1. Lineage (NCBI taxonomy): Eukaryota > Metazoa > Chordata > Ceratodontiformes > Protopteridae > Protopterus > Protopterus annectens. Next base: position 528,887,149 of record NC_056750.1, on the reverse strand, counting down.
AGATATGATTAGTTAGGCATTTGATGAAATTAAGTGCAAAAGGGACAGCAGATTTGCCCCTATTTTATACCGACCAATTTAATTTAAATGTCTATAGAGTATATATGCATCCAGACATAATAACAATTTTTGTTAGCCACGGTTTTAAATTGTAGTTGAGAAGAGAGACTGGAAAGGCACTATACAAAAGGAAGAATGGCAGGGTATCTGTATACACTACACAAAAAGAAAAATGGGAGGGTATCTGTACAACTCCCAAGTATGCAAGAAAGTTCAGTAATTTTAGAATTTAGAACAATGGGAGGGTATCTATACAACTCACAATTATGCAAGAAAGTCCACTACTTTTAGAAATGTTGCCTGGTAGCATTTACATATATATTTTATACCCCAAACATGCTACAGTGAATTTTAATTCAGGTTGATAACAAATATTGGAAGTTTAATGCAGTAATCATAAACATGTTTTTTAGAGAATGCAACGAGTTGGCAAATTATGGCGAAATTAATAAATGATAGTGTGGTTTGTTCTCTTTTCTTTAACAGTGTATATACCTTTATCACTTTTCAATGCAATGTTTAAGAAAGATGTTTATATCTTTTATATGTTCCCTTGTGCTCTTAGGGAGTCATGGCACATTTAGACTGTCTCAGCAATCTTTATTTTAACAGACCTGTATTAATGATTACTTCTGTTATTAATCACTTGTTTACAACTATTACTCATGACACAAACCTTGACTGGCTTATGGGTTTTCTGTGTTTGTATGATAAACTTGACACAACTGACACATTCGTTATTTGTAAGTTTATAGAATTAATTCATTTTTTTTTTTTACATTTGATAGTAACTTTTTATGCTAACTAGAGTTGTTGTGATGGCAACAGATTATGCCCCTACTTCTGTAAACCTAGAATTGGTAATCTGGAAATGAGAATAGATACCTTAGTCAGATTGCATGAGACATTTAAAGTCATGTTTAAGATACTTGGATACTCTTTTTATTTTATAGTCTGGTTCCCATGAGAATCTCATTGATGTTTTCATCATTTACAACATTTACTGATATTTTATAATTTGTATATCAGACATCCAAAATTAGTATTAATTATTTTGATTTCACTATTTTTTAAAGAATTTGATGATAACCACTTTGACTCAATTATATTTTGTAAAGTAACTTTTTCGGTAGTTATTTACATTTTAAATGTTTTCATCCATACTAACAAAAGAGGACTTTATGCTTTCCAAGATCATTTCTGAAATGTTTGCACAGAAGGCACTTTGTTTAGAGCAGGTTTTACTTGCAAGTGCTTTTCCCAAAGATATGATTAGTTAGGCATTTGATGACGTTAAGTGCAAAAGGGACAACAGATTTGCCCCATTTTATACTGACCAATTTAATTTAAATGTATATAGAATATATATGCATCCAGACATAATAACAATTTTTGTTAGCCGTGGTTTTAAATTGTAGTTGAGATAGGGGATTGATAAGAAAGATCCTCTATAAAAATGGAAATTGACAATTGTACTTATGATTTGATTGTCGTTAGTTTTAGCACCATGTTTTGTTTACAAGACTAGGAATAATAGCAAGACAATTCTTTAGAAATGTAGAACATGTCTTACCAGTCATGTAGATGGATGGACATTGGGTTGTTCAAATGTAGCTGCTCTGAACAATAAAGATGCACATATAGTTTTCCTTATGTCCTGGTTGTAAATTATACATGAGCGATTGCCTGTATAAGTAATTTTGATTATATCACTTTTGCTGTTGCTTACATCACAGTTTGGATCTCATGTAACTCCTATGTAGGGAAGACCACGATGCATCATTAACAACATATATATCAACACAATTACAACACTTTGAGAGGCGACAAACCTAATACCCTTTACTAACATTCCATGAGTTGTGCCTCTTTTACTTTTTTTTGTTTTGAAAACAGTTAAGACCTTTAGAGTAACTGAGAAAACAGACTGGATCATCATGATGTGGTGTGGCATGTTAAGCAGAATTCCAGCCTGTTTCCATACCTAAATAATTGTATTTCTATAGTTAGCATGCTTAAGATGAAGGCATTTAAGGTACAACTTGTTGCTTATTTACTCTGTTGTGTATCTACAAAGTGGTTTTGAATGCATGAACCGATATTAGTGATATCATGGTCTTGAGATATACATTGTTATATAAGTCATGTTCTTTGCCTATGTATATATATATATATATATATATATATATATATATATATATATATAGATCAAGGACGTTTGCTCGAGTGAGCAAACGTCTGAATCCATAATAACTGAACACACTTTAATGAAAGAGCTTTTATCAAAAACGTGCTTTCGTTAAAGCATGTTACAAAAAATAAAACACTACATTTACATTTTAGCAGGGAGGCTTTGCCCCCCTGTACCCCCACACCCCCCTACTTTAATATTCTCCCTCCGAGACTGCACTACAGTGGGGAAAAGAGAAATTTCCTTACTCGCACCATAGCACATCCTCACCGACAGGCATACTTACACGAAAGTGCTTCTTCGGTGAAAAGCACTTTCACGTAAGTATGCCCGGCTGTTTGGGTTTCGGTCATTTGCTCACTCGAGCAAACATTCTAGATCCATATATATATATATATATATATATATATTGGACCCCCTTCACATAGTCAACATTTCAGAAAGCCAAAGACTATATGGCTGAGACCATATGATTGACTTTTGAAATGTTGACCATGCGGAACGGGCATCTCCGTACAGTGCGGAATGGAAAGATTTCCATCTTCCGCATTGTAGTACAATCTCAGAATTGGTATATTTAAGTTTATTATTTATTGTTGTGTTTTTTTTTTTTTTTTTTTACATGCTTGACATTTCAAAAGTCAATCATATGGTCTCGGCCACATGGTCTTCGACTTTATGAAATGTCGACCATGTAAAGTAGATCCATATATGTATATATATATATATATATATATATATATATATATATATATATATCTATATATCTATATATCTATATATATATATATATATATATATATATATATATATATATATCTATATCTATATATATATATATATATATATATATATATATATATATACAAATATAGATACACATATGTATATTTATGTTTATGCATATGCATTTATTTATATATTTATGCATTATGCATATACATTTCATATATATTTTTTCTCATAATGTCCTGTTTAACTGTTTTGACAAACGTGCTCAGGAAATCCAGTAATTTCTGAATTTCTTATATGGCTTTAAAAATGCATTAACTTAAAAAAGCTGTCTAGGTTCCCTCTCTTCCACTGCATTTTGCAGTACCATAGATCTCATAGCACAGACACACAATGGATAGATACTGCGTCAGTTGAAAATAATCATATACTTTGTACTGAGTTGTTGCTTTTCTGTTCATATGTTTTTCCTATACTTCCTACTGAGCCTTTTGAATTATTTGCTTTTCTTACTTTTTAACATTTGACTGTTCAGATTTTCTCATTCACGCATTAGTATCTATAAAAAGATGTAATCTGATTAAATCTAAATGTTACAATGTTTTAATTCATGTTATGAATGTATGGGTTCCATCTATGCCTAGCTGCCACCTGGTTTCTTTCTTTTCTGTTAACCTATTTTATTCTATTAGGTGTGCTAATTGTATACGATCTTATGGCTTTACTGTACTGTAACAGTCATATGTAATAATACACCTCTTTTGGAGTCCTTCTGTCAGGTCTCCTGAAAAACTACACACTGTTCAGTTTGTCCAGCTCAGTAAGTGAAGGGTAGGAAGATACTGTAGATCAATAGATGGTCAGACAGGCATGGATCAATAGCTAGATTACATAGTGAGATAGACAGCTAGACAAACAGGCACAAAATAACAAATACATTGACAGACAGATAAGCAGAGACAGCCAGAGTTAGATAGGTAAATAGATAGATAGACAGATAGATAGACAGATAGATAGGTAGATAGATAGATAGATAGATAGATAGATAGATAGATAGATAGATAGGTAGATAGATAGATAGATAGATAGATAGATAGATAGATAGATAGATAGATAGATAGATAGATAGATAGACAGACAGACAGATAGCTAGATTAGATAGATAGATAGATAGATAGATAGATAGATAGATAGATAGATAAAAAGTTAGATTAGATAGATAGACAGACAGATAGCTAGATTAGATAGATAGACAGACAGATAGCTAAATAGATAGATAGATAGATAGATAGATAGATAGATAGATAGATAGATAGATAGATAGATAGATAGATAGATAGATAGATAGATAGACAGATAGATAAACAGATAGACAGAGACAGACAGATAGACAGAGAGATATATATATAGATAGATAGATAGATAGATAGATAGATAGATAGACAGATAGATAGATAGATAGATGTAGCTTGTTCAGCTGGAATTATTCCTGCACAATGAGGGACAGAACTGCTTTTTGCACACTTGCATTTAAGCACCATTGCTGTTATTTTGGCATGGGTTGCTGTTCCATTCTGTTAAGCCTTTGCTGTAAGAGAAGTTGTCATTAATGTCAGCTACAGTCTACACTGCAGCCCTGTTGTTGCTCTTGAAACTTAGTTTACCACCATCCCAAGCCAGTGTCACTATATGTTTACAGTCAGACTGTCCTAGTATAGATGTTTTTTACAGCATCGCTTTCATGACAGGAAAGGCTTAGTTGTGTCTTCTCTCAAACCTTATTTAAGCTTTTGAAGTGCTCAAAGAGCAACTAAAGCCTTAGAAAAAAAGACACACTGCTGTCTGTATTCTACTTTTAGTTTATAAGCATTTTCATTGCCATTTTTTTTTACCCTAAATAGATATGCATGACTATTTAAACTTTGTCCCTCATAGATTTCCCTGAAGTCCATCTGACTCTGTAGCTTAATCCCTACTTCAGATTTTAATCTTTTATTGAAGCACTGTAGCAGGTTGCCAAGACTATAATTGTGAGCAATGTCCTATGGCTTCCCATAAGGAGAAAAACAACAGAAATAGAAACTCAAAAGAAAAAAACTGTAATGAAATTTATTAGCAGCTATGATCATATTATCTGATAAAGTGCTCTCAGCATTATATTTTAGGAAGAACTGATATGAGTGCAATATGAAATAAAGGGTAACCATTTGAAATGTCGGGACCCACTAGACTGAGTCCCAAAATGCGTAGACCGAATAGCCAAAAGATCAGACTTACAAATACTAAGTCTGAGATGACCATTTCTCAGAATATTTCCTTTTTTCCAAGGTATGCCACTCTCAGGGTTGGTAAGAGCTGAGTGGTATAGTGGATTAATGCACTAAATTTAATTCTGGGGGGTGAGGGGCATGCCTATCACATTGAGGTGCAGGTGGGCTTGTTCCCCCTGCAAAAAGAGGTTTTATGAATTAAAGCGATTTTTCTTGTTTTTTTTTTTTTTACTTTTTGGCACTCATCATTTCAAATACTGACATTTCAGTAAAGAACCAAAATGAAGTCATTGTTTGGATTATGCATTTTCTTTTCTTTTAACTTTTCCTGATCAAGTTCTAACCTCTAAGCAGCTGATTCTTTTTTGTCTTATTTTTATTTTAATTTTATTAAATAATTTATCTTAAATGTCATTATTCTGTGAGTCTTGCACTCATCATGTGTAAAGACATAAGTTGTTCTCCTTTGATATTTCATTCATCCATTTGGTATTGCTTTTTTCCTGGAAGTATATATTCATATTTTGCATCTTATATTCATTCTTAGCACCTCATATCATGTGCTTCCTTGAGCTAGAGTTGCATACAGTTATTAAGTTTCTCTTAAGTAAGTCAGAAAGACATAATGGTAGGAACTTAAGGGATAATTCAGTCTGGCCATGTGTTACTTGAAATGTCATAGATCCCAGACCCTGGATCTTTCAGAGAGATATATACTTTCTTCCTCTTGAATATTTATTTGCAATGAGCTTTCTGTGTTTTGTTTCCATCCCATATACTATGCATTGCATCATTCCTTAAAAAAAAAAAAACAAGGAAGAAATGTTTTGCATTAGTGAACAGGATACACAGTTCAGATTCTGTGAGTAGCATAAATCTGTTTATTATTGAAAATCACAATATACTTCATTCATGAAGGGTCATAATGTGGTGGTGTGTAATACTGTAATATTATTTGTCTGATTTGTAAGCTTATTTTTAGCTTCGCATGCTATATAATTTCATTTGCTTTTTGCTTTCACTGTTGGCATTAATGCCAGGATGAGAAATGTCCTTATAAATTGATAATTTGCTGACATCGCACATCTTTCACAGAGACCATAATAAGCATGATAAACTGTAATTGTACCTGCCAAGATAGTAGAGTGCATCAGAATTCTCAATTATGACATCATCTTCTGTCTCAGAACATCTGATATCTTATTACTAAGGGTTAAGTATTACATGCTGTAACATGAGAGAGACGTGTGAGTTCAGTTTCCATCTGGATTACTGCTTGGCACCTTATTTAAGCTGTCATATAAACCAGGAATTATTTATTTCAGCCTGTGTGTTTCACTAGGGCATACAAAGAGTGTTAAGAATGCTAAAAGTTGCATTAGGATGAAGAGAGAACATTTTGGAACATTGCTAAATTGGGGTGATGCAAGTATGCATTTTGTTAGGAGCTAGGGGCTTAGTGGTAGCTTATATGTACTTAAATGTAGTGGAGGAGTCAGTTTCCATAAATACAGGCTTCTTAAGTGTCTTCGGACATTGACACTAGGTTGTTAGATGCTTTGCATTCTGGCATCAGACTGACTGTGCTTATCTGAATGGTGACATGGGAACCTAGTGTATTCTGTCCACCACTTTAGCAGACAGTGTATAACTTAAATTAAAAAGAAGCAAAAAACTGCAGTAGAAAGGAGATCTATCAATTTGTACTGTCTTTCTTTATTGAATGAAGGTTATGTGTTTTAGCTAGCAGATGCACACTGCATTATATTTATTCTGTGACCAGATTCATCAAGCTAGAACACAATAAGCCCTTTACTCTTCACTACCTGCATTCAAATGAAACATTCTGTCTCCATTCCCATTTATGCTTCAAGTATTTTCTTTTTTTGTTTTACACCATTACTTTTGTTGTCACCTTGTTTCAGCTGACTACTGATTATTTAGTAATGAAATATATCCTTATAACTGCATATTTATCTTAAATTTCTGTGTGGACATGCATTCCATTCTTTAGGTCCTGACACACTATTTTTGTCAAACAGTTTACTACCTTACCTTCTGCTAATTCCAGATATGAACTTGTTTATAGAATGTTATATACTGTTTGTCATTGTTTTCCAATATGGACATTTCAGAGACCGGAGCCTTAGGTAACTGTAGCAGCATTTATCTCCCCTCATTTGGGGGCATTCCTTCATGACAACAACATTCTGAGGAGTTAGACATTCATGCAGAACACAGGATTTCAGATAAAACCTTTCCTACATATAATTACCGCACCCCTATATCAGACAGGCTCTTCCAAGTGCATCCCAGTATCCCTTACCATTATCAGCTGTCCTGACCTATTTCTGTAATGCCTTACTAATTTCAAAGTCCGGCTCGAATTTAATGATTTTCACTGCCTTATCCTGTGCTAGATTTTACTCAAGCTGGATGATGTTGCATGCCTCGAGTGACATATTCATCATCATCAGCATCACCATCACCAGCAATTAATGCCATTTCTCTCAATTTAGAACCACTCTCCTACATTCTTTGATAGTCATGGTTAACTATCACAGGTCTTTTCTCAAGCTCGCTTGAGTGGATGGCCTCTTCATCTCTTGCCTTCCTCCAGTTTCTCCTGAATTTGGCTTATCAAACTGTCTTCTGCTTTCCTGCACGTGTAACCAAACCACTGTAAAATCTGTTTTCTTTTATCTTGTCTAAAAGTGGCTTCCAGTCTGATGAGTTCATTTCTTCATCCGTCCCAATGTGCATCCTACTACCCATCTCATTTTCATTGCCTTCACCTCCGACTTCCTGAACTATCTTGCCTTTACTGCCCAGGATTCTATATTTCTGAACCTCTTATTGCAAGAATTATTCTGGACAAAGGCAAAAATAATGGGCAACAAAAGACCAAAATCAGGCACCGATTTTAATTACTGCTTTTATAAAATTAGAAAGTTGCTAAAAAACAGGTTTTTGCATTAGAATGCGTTTTCTGAAGGATATGAAGTCTGAATCTCAAATGGCTGTCTTTATTTAGCGACTTCAGTCTTCAATGATTTACCAGAAATCCACAAATTATATGAGAAATGGACCAGAAATATGAGGCAGAAATCTGGACATTCTGTAAAAATGTGAACAGTTGGGAGGTATGCCTACACCCCACCCTAGTTATGTCTCTGGGTTCTCCTTCCTCTAGGGAGGTTGTACCCTGCCATCCATGCTCCCATTACGTATATATTATAACTCTGAGGTTGCACCATTATGAAGAAAGGAGAATTCCCTGTTACAATTTGGCAATTTGACCTTCTTAGAAAAAGCCTATTAGTCACATATTATTGATTATACCAATTAGTTTCAATCATTAGCATTTCACAGTCAAGCCTGACTCCATAAAAAATAGGTGCCCTCAGATCAAGTGGTTCTCTGGTTCAGTTATCATCTATGGTACCTTTTGTTTGGAGTCTGCATGCTCTCCCTGTGTCTGCATTTGCTTTCTTTGGTGCTGTGCTTTTCTCCCACATTCCAAAGACATGATGTGAGATCAACTGAGGACTCTAAATTGCCCATAGGTGTGAGTGTGTGCATGTATGATATGGAAGAAAAACCTGGTAATTTACTTCCATTTTCCCATTTGCCTTGTAAACTCTGTAGGCAATAGTGGCCATCCATGAGGTCACTCTAGGACAGTTGATATACATCCATCTATGGAATTATCAAGAGTATTTTTATTTTCTGTATTCTTGTTTTGATTCAAAATCTAAAGGGCTATAGTTATTAACACATATATGAATGTATGGGTCTACTTCATTTGATCGAAAGACCATTTGACTGAAACACATTTGGTCGAAATTTCATTTGATTGAAAACCAGAATTCAAGGCAAATAACAGGGATTTGTCCCCCTCCCCAATGTAGTGTGACCCTGGAGTTGGTATACATAGATAGGGGTGTGTGGGGGGTGTGGTGGGAGAAGCCCCCCACCTATTTTCGTTTAAAATCTATACATTTTGTGTTATTTTCTTCTTTTAAAGGAAACTAGGGGTGGGGGCTGTGCCCCCCACCCCCCCCAACTATATATACCAACTCCAGGGTCGCACGACATTGGGGAGGGGGACAAATCCCTGTTATTTGCCTTGAATTCTGGTTTTTGATCAAATGAAATTTCGACCAAATAGGTTTCAGTCAAATGGTCTTTTGATCAAATGAAGTAGACCCGAAAAAAAATATATATATATATATATATATATATATATATATATATGTGTGTGTGTGTGTGTGTGTGTATGCATCAATGCATCAACTCCCTTTTCAAATACAAAGCTGATTGATGCCTACGTTTCGATAAACCAACTTATAGAAACCTAAAACATAGCAAATATTGCAACAGAAAAGTTTCCTTTTGTAATCCATGATCCAAAACTTTTCCACTGTATTCTGACCAAATTTGTCTAAATAATAGTAATGTTACAAAAAGGGGAATTGTATGGTAAGAAGAAGGATTACGTATAGGGTTAAGGTTATGGTAAGGATCAGAGTGAGTTTCCTACCACCTTACTAATGCATTCATAGATTCATAGATTGCTACTAGGTTAATGACCTGGAGGGGAGGGGGCTTTCTAAGCCTGGCCATGTTTTCCTGAAAGAATAATGATGTTTGTATTGAAATAGGACATAGAGGGCCAGGCATTTATAAGCTACCTCTGTCCATAAGGGACATTGGTGCCAGACCCAGTGTAAATTTCTTGTTCTCCATCCATTGGTCTTGGTTGTGTTTAAACAAACTCGGCTTCATAAGGAAGTCATAGACAAAGTTCAGGTCCCTAGACCTTGCATTTCTGTATTTCTGGTACTTTTTGACTTACATATATGCAGAAGATTCATAAGTGTGGGGTTTGTAGATGGCTTGTAAGGCAGGCATAGATTGCCCCTCAGATATCTACAGGAGAATAAGTAGAGAGAAGAGACTTTGAGGTGCTCTGCATGAGTTTTGTTATACCTTGTATTCTTTGTGTAAGAAACCTCTGAGGGCACTCTAGTTACTACACATGCCTGGTCAGGTACATACTGAAGGAAACCTTGTACTCTGTGATTGGTCTGATAAGGGGGGGGGGAGCACAGTCAGATAATGACCTCTTCAGACCTAGATGCCATGCCCTTACTTATAAGCTTGGTGACATAAAAGAATTTCCTCACCACTGTGGCCACATGGTAGTCAAAGCTGAGTGTATTATCAACATGTTAATAAACCAGGATGGCTGACTTCCCAAAGGTACAATTATGCATTTCTTAGCATTGAGTTTAACACTATGGGTTTTGCACTATTTGTTAGTCAGAGATAGACTTTCTTGAAAAATGCTAGTGTCTGCAGGGGAGTCAATGATAACCCCCAGCTTGCAGTTATCTGCAAACATTGTCAGCCATAGACTTTCAGCATTTGTTTCCATTCCTAAGAAATAGATGCCAGAAAGGAGCAGGCCCAGTACCAAGCACTGGGGGACTCCACTAGTGACGGGCCTCTTGGTGGCAGTGGCCTCACCTATTTTGACTTTCTGGGTCCTATCACTGAGCCAGTTGGCTATCCAGTGGGTGATAAAAGGGTTTGCACCTAAATTAGTGAGCTTGTCTATAATGTCAGAGTGGGGGTATTGTGTCAAACATCTTGGCCAGGTCAAGGTAAACTGTGTGCACAGTCTTACCTTCATCCAGTGCTTTGCTGACCCTCTCAAAAAAGTCCATCAGATTTAGTAGGCATGACTTTCCTTTAACAAAGTTGAACTGTGATTGTTCCAGCCTTTGCAGGTTACCTATGTCCTCATTTATCATGTCCATTATGATTTGTTCCATGTCCTTACATTTGAGGCTGGTAAGTTAACCGTCTGTAGTTACCCATATCAGTGGTTAGACCGCTTTTATGCAGTGGAATGACTGAAGCCATTTTCCATTCCTTGGCACAAAACCTGACTGTAGGCTCCAAATGAAAAGTGATTCAAGTCAACAGAGAGGCCATGTTTCATGCCATTTGCTAAACATTCTGAGATGTTATCTTGGCCCATCGATGTAGTGTTTTTGGCCTTGGAAAGTGCATTGATGACCTGTTCCCTAGTAGTGGTTGGGGGATTGTGGTTATGGGGTATTTCCATTGAACTATCAAGGGAATGGGGGGAGAAATTTGAGCTGAACCTGTCAGCAAAAAGGTTGGCAATGGCCTTTGGTTCAGTGTGGGTAATACCATTTACAATAAGTTCTGTGTATTGTTGTGTATTTCCACCCGAGGTTACAGATATAGCTGTAGACAGCTTTGTGGTTGTCTTTTGCTTGAGAAGCTATTTTTTCTTCAAATTTAGCCTTTGAAGTATTAATTAACCTTCTTAACTGCTTTTTTAGATTGGTCAGTGGGCTTTTAGTATGAACGGCTTTGTTCCTCCTATGCTTGCCCATGATGTTTTTTTCCTTTGTTGTATATCCAATAGATATTATTACTCCACCAGGTTGGCTTGTCTTTTGAGTTTGTCATATTCTAAATACGAGTGGGAACAGCTCAGTCTATACAGATATCAATATGGCTATACAGAGATTTTGTAAACACCTCAGAATATGCTATTGTGTTTACAGGGTTTGGGGTGCTTGGTATTTAACCAAGGTTTCACTTACTAGAGAGTGGTTAACCTTGGAATAGTTCCTAAAGTTTTTTTTGGTTTTGCTGGATCCCTGGATTTTAATTTTTATCCCAAGCAATACTGCCTTATAGTTAGATCTGATGAGTGAAGTCATGGCATTGGGTGAGGAACATGAGTACAAGGTGAAGGATGATTGTACCCCGGTAGAAGAATGGACCAACTGTTACAGGATGTTGGTATTAACAACGTCTCTGTGCTTTTGCATCAGAAGTGGTGTAGGATTCCCAATCTATAGAGGGGTAGTTGAAATCGCCCCCTATGAATATCATATTGGGTTGAATGGTGATGAAGTCTAGTACACTGAAAGAGACAGTATGGGTTTCCTTGGACATGAAATGGGACCTATAGGTTGCAAGGATAAGGTACAAGAGCCTGTTTATGGTGTGTTCTACTTGTATGAGTTCCAGTGGGTCATAAACTTTACCTAGTGTGGATATGATGTTTGTTTTTTATATAGACTGAGAGTTCCCTCCTGTGCAGTAGCTCATCTAAAGGTGTGAAAGACATTATGACCTTGTATTTCTGCAGTATTCTCTGTCACTCTCCTACTTTGGAAACAATTGAAGAGTCTTTGTGGGTTCTGTCCAAGCAGCTTTGTTTTATACAAACACATCACGATAGAAGTGTACTGACCTTAACTTAAGTAACTTACATACAAACTAAATGCTGGAGTCATAAATGCTTACTCTCTGGTTGCACTCTCAAAATGGCACTAGGAATGGCATGTTCCTGACATTTATACATGCATGTTAGGTCTTTGACATGCTGTTTAAAGATACGCCACACAGCACGTGCACTCCGATCTACATCCTCTTTCTTGAAAAAAATAAAACATGCAATATTATGAATCTGTTTGGCACGCATATATCACACACAATTCTCCATCATGCATTTACACAAGATAATATGCATATATACACCATTAAGTCCATGTTGCTGCATATTTCATGCTGGGCCTAGATACTCGTCCATATCATGTGACACAAAACTGGGAATTGGACTTAGTGACTGGAGCTGTCCCTGTAAAATGTTCAATCTTTAAACTGTCTGAAACATCTTCAGAAATGGAATCAGAGGTAGGAACACATTCTGGAATAGGAACAACATTTGGTTCACTCTAAGCTCTAGAGTCTGTGTCATTAAAACAATGTTGTGATGATTCTGATACAGGAAGTAAATGCCTGTGATTTTTCTTGTATTCCATACCCTCAGATTCCACAAGGTAGGATCTCGACTTAGCACATATACTTGTAATTTGACAAACCTTTTACCGTTTGTATTCTCACTGTTTCTCCTTCCCTCAATGGACAAAGAAATCTGCTCGATTTGTCTTAACTGGACTTCTGGATCAAATGCTTCTTGAATAGCTGAGCCTTTATGGCCCTGTTGTTCTTAGCTTTAGGCCTCAATAAACTGGAACTAATAGGTAGCATCATTATAGTTTGCCTGGAAAGAAGTCTTTGAGCAGGTGAGCCAAGAATATCATCAAGGGGTATGTTTCCGAGATTAAGTAAATTCAAAAAGACATCGGTATTGTCATGCTTTGACCTTTCAAATAACTGCTTTGCAGTCTGCACTGCACATTTAGCTAGACCATTTGACTGCGGGTATTCAGGACTGCTAGTAGCATGCACAAAGTCCCATTCTCTTGCAAATTTCTAAAACAACTGACTAGTAAATTGAGAACCATTGTCAGAGACAACTTTGTGTGGACTGCCATGGACTGAGAAATGATGTTTCAACTTAACAGTCATAGATGTTAGGTAGTAAGTCAATCTCAAACCAGATTGAATAAGAGTCTACCAATACTAAGTAGTGTTGATTGTTCCACTTGAAGATATCAGTGGCTACTGTCGACCAAGGTAGTTCAGGGAAAAGTGGTTCTCTTTGAAAATGCACTCTAGTACTATTGCATACTGAACAAGAAGAAAGTATTTTATCAATTTCTCTCAGTAATGAATGCCAAAATACTAATTCTCTCACTCTTCTCTTAGTGGATGAGGAACCTGGGTGACCACGATGCAAAATTTGGATAGATTCTTGTTGTAAGGAAGGAAGCAGAAACAACAGCTTTAGGACCTATGAAAATAATGTCATTTTCTATCAACATTTCATCTCTGAAAATAGGTTTGCACTTCAGGTGGTACACTAGATTGCTTTGACGGCCATCCAGCATTAAAGTAGTGATTGAGCTTTTGCAAAACTGAATCATTCTTAGTGTGATCTCTTAATTCATCGAGCCTAGTAGTAGAAAAATTATACACTGCCATCAAGTCAAAGTCAAAATTCTCTTTGTCAAGCCGTTCTGTCATAGTCCTGGGCAATCTGGATAAGGTATCAGCCAGATAAAAAAGTTTGCCTTTTGTATAGACCATTTTAAAGTTGTGCTTTTGCAATTTTAGCATAATTTTTTTGTAATCTCACTGGAGGTGAATGCATAGGCTTCTTTAAAATATTGACTAGAGGTTGGTGATCAGTTTAAGTCTGAATAAATCAACCATAAATATAATCATGAAACATGCAAATACAATTGCTAAAGTTCTTTCTCAATTTGATCATATTGAATTTCAGTTTGGGTAAGAGTTCTAGATGCATAGGCTACTGGTCTGCCTTTTTGAAGAACAACTGCACCAAGACCAAATTTTCAGCATCACAGGAAAGAGTGACTGGTTTATTGACATCATAGTATCTTAAGGTAGGTGGGGTGACAATTTACTGCTTAAGGTCTTCAAATGCTCTCTGTTGCTACTCCAACCAAGACCATGTAACATTTTTGTGCATCAGCTCTATCAAAGGTGTTATCAGTTCACTGAAGTCTGGTCTAAACTTGCCTAAATAGGTAGGGATGTGCAGGATGGGTGTAGGGAAGAACCATAGCCTTCCATTTCTTGTACAGCAACAGCTGTGCAGTTTGACAGATTTTGTGGATGAATTTTGTCTCTCAAACCCCAGAGAGAGGGGAGTGAGGACAACATAAATGTGTTGTCAAGCCAACTGGACCAAATTAGTTGTGTCTAGTGGACACATGTGTGAAATGGAGAGCTATTGATGGGGTGATACTTGTTTTTGTGGGACAAGTTCCCTTTTTTTTAAATAGAGAGTGGAATGTTGGGGAAGGGATATAGGTATGCATGGTGAGGTAAGTTGGGGAGGAGAGGATGCAATTGCAGACAGACAAGACAGACAAGACAGCAGATAGGGGAGGTGTGTGACACATGAGGGGGTAAACACCTTGGATGGGGAGGATGTTGTGGAATCGGAGACACATACACCTCCAGACAGCAGCAGCATGACTGAGGTCCCCACCCATGGGCAGTCAACACTGCTCCTTCACTTCCCCAAAGGTGGCTGTACTAGAGGCTGGCTGCCAGGGCCAGCCTGCCCCACCAAGTTCACCACTGTGCCCTCAATCTGGTGCAGGCGACATTCATAGCTATGATGAATGATCCTATGCACCATGGCCGGTAGTTGCTGCTGGGTGACTACCATTACCTCCACCAGCGCTCCCAGGGGGAGACCGGTCCCCTGAGGTGGTTCCACCCATGCCACAGGTGGTGCAGGGGCAATGGAGGGGGCACCACATGTCTGGGTCCCAGGCGTGCCAGGGCCTGGTGCCATAACCAGTTGAGGTAGGGTAGGCAGATCACCGGGAACTGGCCTACCCTGACATGCTGTGGTGATGGAAGTATAGCAATAGGTATAGATTAGTTATGAACAAAACAATATTGTTAGTAATAACAGCATGCCAGATGGAAATAACCCAAATACATAGCAATGCATATTATGTGAAACACAATGATAAATAACAGAACAGTCAGCATAATAACATCATGCTAGTAACAGTTACGGCATAAGACCAACAAAATGGGTAATTTAACAAGATATGTTAATATGCAACCATTATAATACATAACAATAATAAACACATGCCCCAAAATACAGTTTAATTAAAAAAAATATGTTACTAGTAAACCATAACCAATGAATAACGATAATAATTAAATGAAGATAAGGGGTGGAGAGATAGAGGGAAACAGGGAATTAGTACTATTATTGACTATATACTTGACAACAGTACTACTATCCACTCTACAGGTCTGTCCTTTCTAAATGTATACAAGTCCCCTATAGCTGCTGTAGCATGTCCATACCTCTCAAGCTATCCGCATGGGATAGTATGGGTCAACCAGTAAAAACCTGGGGTCCACAACTACACAGAACAAGTGCACATCAGGTGGACCAATATAATTGCCAAGATTACTTTTGGATGATGTATTGATACTCTGCTATTTAGGTAATCATATCAATGATAAACCTTTGACAGAGGGATTACACACTACTAATTACATTACATGACAGTATGACACTTGAGAGCCATGTATGTGTACAGTACAGAAACTAAACAACTATCATGCCTTGTTTGACAGGTATGGGGATAGAACCCAATAGCAGTGGCTGCAGAGGACATCTGCATGGCATGTATGAACTGGCTGCAGCAACATTTTTACAGACACTCCAGGCATACAGCCATACCAAGAATACATGTTACGTATTTCACTTTATTTGATTATTATAATATTTATTTCCTTTATTTTATGCCGTATTTTCACATTCTTGCTAAGGATTCAAACAGTCTGTGACATCTAAATACACAATTATTTATTGATAATATGGGCTGCATCACCCATTTACCTGTAGTTCCTATAAAAAGAGAAGATGTGAGCATTATATAGTGAAACCTAGCACTGGATTCGAACCCTAGTCTGTGTGTGCCAAAATGTACTTTTTACAGTGCATTTAACAAACTGAGCTACTGAGTCACTGCTGAATTTTGGCTGACTGCTATGTGCCTACAGCTTACCTGGAAACAAAATATGGCCTGGCAGTACTACTACAATTTTATACTAGCGAGCAGTGACAGTAGAAGACACATGCATGAAGTACATGCATGACAGAGATAGTAAGGAACCTATACATTGCCATTTTGACTGCAGGTGTACACAATATATTGTTAGTGGGTTTAAATATCAGTGGTGTCAACAAACAAACTCAGATCATGGAGTGGGGTACCTCACCCATATACTTTGCTTACCTACTGTTTGTGCATGACAAAGCATTATGTGAGCAATAGTGGCCCAGAATCAGCTGTGACTGGTAGTGTATGTGTTAAGCAATTCATTTGGCAGCTATTATTTTTGCAGTCTACAGCTATTACACTGTTATACTTGACTACAGTACCTTAACTCACAGCCTGAATACATATAGCTCAACTGCAATGGTTAAAACAAGACATTCCTGATGTGCACAATTTACCTTGATGTTATTGGTATTGGTTGATGTGTTATTGCAGAACAGTTGTCATAATTAATTTCTTGCAAAACAGCTCTGAATTCACACTTATTGCACAACAGACTTTATTGGCTATACCTTCCTGCAGGTACTGGTATTGTTTTGTGTTTTTATTACACAACAGTGGAATTCATTTCTTGCGAAACAGTTTTACTTTCACACTTATTGCATAACAGACTTTATTGGAAATACCTTCATGCAGTTCCTGGAATAGTTTCAAGTTTTTATTGCACAGCAGTTGTGATTATGCAGGTGTTACAATACAGCTGTAATTCCACACTTATTGCACTAGAAACTTTATTGTAAATACTTTCTTACAGTTAATGCTTTACTCTTCCCTGCTTATTGCACTACAGTTGGCAGTATTCATTTATTGCAGTACAACTCTAAGTCCACATTCATTGCAATACAATCTTTACTGTATATATCTAATTGCAGTTAATGCTTTACTCTTTCTTGCTTATTTGAATATAGTTAGCATAATACATCTGTACTCACCACACTCACTGCGCAACCTGGCCAAGTGCCTGGCATGAGCATTGAGGTTGCGATCCCTCTCCTCTGCAGTTGTTGGGAGAGAAGAACACCATTATGCATACCAGTTTAACATAAATTCAGATTATATATCAGTGATATACAGGTGAAAGTATTTACATACATGTGGGACATCCCCTGCCTGACATTCTTGGACCCAGGTGTCCAAGAGATCCCCCTTACATCTGTTCAGTTCATCATAGTGGTAACAACATTGCTCACCTGTGTGACAGAAACCAGTTGCACTGGTGAGGTCTCTTGCCAGCCAGTCCCAAGCCTCCTTCTTGCACTCTGAGCCCAGGTAACCTCACTGCAGAAGGTGTCCTTCATTTTTTTTACATGGAGTTTTACCATGACCCTGGACTCCTGGATGCCCCAACGCTGCCCCCTAAAGTGCGAACCCTTACCAACACCTGCCATAGTATCCTTCAGAGACAGAACGCCAATGGATTATGCTGTATTCCTGCCAATTGGGCTTAATATAGCCTCTTTTTCTGCCCTTACATGCCATTGGGCAATATTTAAAAATGCAGCATGTTGCTTAGCAGAGTGTAAACCAGTGCAGCTGAGCTGAACAGTGAGTAAACCTGAAGACCCGTATTCTTAGCAGTGCTTAGTTTTGTGAAAACCAGCTGAGCAGTGCATAAACAATTTCAGATGTTACTGTGTTTATGTAGTGCTTAGCAGGTCTTAGCAGAGATTAGAGGAGCACAGTTGGCCAGAATTTAAAAATAATTGTCATAATTTGTATTTCAAAAATAAATGCTAACTTTCCCTTCCATGTATTCAAGCCCTGCACCAACTGCTCATGAGGCCATAACTCTATCCATTTGACTACATGGATATGTGAAATTCTGCTATGCCTTTACATATACCTCTGGGCAATGTATAAGCACTGCTGAGTACCACACCACACTGCACAAGCCCACACAGCTACACATAAACCTGACATTTAAGTAAATACTTAAATGCATCTGGTTTCTATTTTTAGATGTCTGGCAGGTGTCTTGGCAACGCTTATCATTGCTCCACTCCACGCCACGCAAACATGCTTTTTAAATAAAAAAAATACATTGATATACTGCATTTGGACAGTGCAGGGAGTGTCTTACCCAACTGCTGACACAGTTAACACTACACTCCCTACACCGATCCAAAAACCATGTTCCTCGGCTCTCCCTCGGCAACACGCCATGATTAATTTACATGTCACCTACCGAGGGGGAATAGTGTACACAGACATAGTACCATTCCGTGTAGGCTCTACACTATGTCTGCATGGATTTTATTAAATCCTGGGGAATATCTTTTTGATTGTGCTCTGTTTTCCATTTCTCATCTTCCAGTTCCCTTATTACACAGTTTTAATATTTTACAATTTTGCCAGGTATGGAGATACATCTTCCTTCTTTCTCTAACAAAATATTTTACTTTATGCAATAATTCCTCAATGTTATTTTTGTTCTTCTCATAGTCCTCTAACTTCCATTTGAAAAAGTGACTATTTGTTTTTTCTGCAGCACCTTTTCTGATAGTCTTTTTATTCCCTTTTTATATCATCATTTTCTCCCAATTCAATCCAAATACACAAATAATCCAAAAATGCTGTGACCATAATGCCATTTTCTTTCTGTAATATGTTTAGGCATCAAAACTAGTCTATCTCTTCTTTTGGTACTCGTCTTGTATATGTAAAATCTTAATTTATTTTATATTTATTTATTTTTCTTTGTTTACTGGAAAGTTCTAACTGGAGTTTATCCCATTTTCAGAGGAGGCCCAGGGAGAAAAGCTCCACATATTAGGCAAGTGCATTTAAAAACAAACAAAAAAAGATGATATTTTGTAAAATACATTGAGTTTATATGAAAACATAATTATATGAATACATCTATAACACATTATGTAAAATAGAGTAGCCTATGAAATTAATGATTGTTGCTTACAGCAAAATTATGCAGATAGACAGTGGACGTGTAATGTAATGTACTCATCATTTGGAAGTACAGGTAAGGGCAGCAAAGCCAGCAAGGGAGTTACCAGGAGGTAGAACTTAAGAGGGCAAGTATTTATATGAAACATAAGGTAGACTGAGGTCGAGAACTCGTATATCCTCGTATTAAAGGAGAGAGAGGAGGTAGAAGTTATCTGGGAAATGGATGTTTTATAGGAGAGAAAATGTGTAGTGTGGAGTGGCAGTCTGTAGCAGAATAGTCTAAGTGACAACTGTGGGAGAATATACAGTGAGATTTCATAGTGATAGAGATACAGTTACATGTTTGAGATTAGGGTACATAAAGGTTAAATCAAGGTAGTGGAATTTTGATGATGGAGTTTAAGTTGAATGTTTTGTATTCCATAGTTCTACGCCACCCACTTCATGACTTGCTGCAATTTAACATCATGATTCACTTTTTTATTCGTTTTCAAATAACAATTAAGATCTTCCATTGTAATAATGCTTATTTATTTTTATTATTTTTGTCCCCTTGGACCTCATTATTACAGGACTAGCCCCAGTGCACCAAGTCAGTGCTGGGACTATCAGCCATCTACCTTTTGCCTGGGCTTCTGTGCTTCTGTCCATTTTTTTATTTCATGCCCTACCTAATCTCCCCCCCCCTGAACTTGGTTATGTCTGAGGACAAGTCCTCACTTTGGACCACACCTCCCCTTTAGGGAGTGCCATCAACGTGTGCTCCCCAGGATGGGCATGCCCATCCCCCCATGCCACTTTGTCTGTCACCTGAACCCTTAATCAAACCCAGGTCGGCTGAGCTATAGTTGGGGCTTTATCCCTCTATGTCACCATAGAGGCTAAAATAATGATCATGTTAATCATAACATAAGTTATTATTTTTTTCTTCAAATAAATATTCCATTTCCTTAATGTCAGTACATGCATAAAACCCTATTAGTCTGAATACATTACCTTCCTATGCAATATCTACCATAGTTATTCTTCCAGTGTAAACAATGTGAATGCGTAATATTTCTACTCCATTATTAAACAAAAATATCACTCCTGAACAATGTTCATTTCATAAATTCCATACAGATTTGTCTGCATAATTTTTTAGCCTGCTCTGTGTTTCTGAGACATATAAACCATGTTACTTATAAACCAATAATATCAGCACAAGAATTGATATACCATTCCAATATGGATAAACTTCTGAACTCATTTCCCTGATTGTTGACATTAATCTAGACTCCTCTAACATTATTCCATTTTTGTTTAACTTTTAGAGGAAATTTTCTAAACTTTGATTTTCTTTCTTTCCCCCTTTGTCCTATAGTATTTTTTCCTCTCTGGTTTAACCATTTCTTTCACTTCCCCTTCTTTCTTATCTGATTGTTCACTTATCAGTTTCCCAAATATGTTACAAGTCTAAATTTAAACTTTTTGTAAGATATGCATATTATTTTCTTGTGCAAAAATTAGCCTCACATTCTTCATACATGTCCTCCTTTTCATCCACCATGATTTATTGTATAATTATATAATTCACGTTTTTTGCTAACCTCTACATTTTTCAGTGGTACTGTTACGCTTTCTTTTTTACACAGTCAAACCAAAAAATGGGCTTCTTCCTCACACACACTCTGCATTCCTTTTATTTATTCACTGTATGATCCTTTGTTTGTACTTAACCTGTTTACAGTCTTGAATTAAATGCTCCATGCTCCTACAAAAATAATAGGTTTTCAGTTCCCCTTGGAACTTTAAGTACCTGCAAAACATTTCACAAATATCATACTACGTAAATGTTGCAAAATGTTCTTTAGCACAACAGCCATTTACCAGCCGGCATTCCTTACATCTCTCATCTGTTGTTTTCTTAATATTTTCAGTTTTGTCATAATATTTAAGTAAACATTTCTTTAATTCTTCATGATCTATGACAGCAGTACTAAACTGCAGAAACACATATTTTTTTAAATTCAGTCCTTGTCCAACAAAAAATAAAATTATTCCATGGTGAAGTGTCCTTTTTCTTTTCACATTCATTTACGAATTGCCACAAAAACAAAAGAACTCTGGAACGGTGCTGTTATGTATCCAAAAATTTAATAAAACACTGCCATAAAAAACATACAAACTTCAGAAGTTTGTATGTTTTTTATGGCAGTGTTTTATTAAATTTTTGGATACATAACAGCACCGTTCCAGAGTTCTTTTTTTTTGTGGCTTCTCAATCGTTGTCCTCTGGTTGGGGTATCAGCACCAAGCATTTGTTTTTTGGATTCATTTACGAATTGATGCAGAAAAATTCAATTTCAGATTTAATGTCAGAAGAAGCCTCTTTTCCTAAATGAACAAAATTCCTTACATTTCTTTCAGGAAAACCCTAATGACATGACTAAATTGTCCCAAACAAAGCACTGCTATACTGCAGCACGATTTATAGTTCTTAGTTTCGCAATGCCCATTTTTTTATAATGAAAAGTGTGTACAGTATGTTTTCCTTGATGGTTCTTACCACTGACCACTTCTGAAAAAATGTGTACTCTGAAATTATTCTTCCCTGGCACTACCTTTCTCAAAAAAAAAAAAAAAAAAAACTGTTCTTTCTGTTCCTCATCCTTAGAAAACCTGATCTACCATCTCACTCCACAATAAAGTAAACTCATCTCCTGGCTCCTTCTTGTCAAGCAACTCCAGCACTTTCGTGTTCTAATTTTGACCATCCTCCGTCTCTGTTACTATAATGCGTCTCCTCTCAGAATCAGGCTGAGAAGCAGCTAAATGTTGCTTATTTGTATCATCCTCCACTTCAACAGACTCACCTCCTTTTGTCTCCAGAACATCTTTACCCATCACAATGTCCTTCTGTATGACATCATTCTCCATATTTTCAAACGATTGTACACTGCTCTCCTCCTTGTTGTTACTTCTGCTGGCCTCCATCTTGGAATTCTTCCAAGCACAAGTAACTTCCTTCTGGTGTTATCTAGTGCTTGAAAAGGTTTGATGGACAAATTTTCCATAGCAGTTTACATACCACCTTAGATCTCCCCTGAAAAGAGGCCACTTGCATAGTGGGACTAACCTGCTCAACAAAGAATAACTAATGAAATTTGCAACAGTGAAGATTAATTACCTGTCTTTTTATGTATCCCTGGTTTGGCACCTATGTCTCTAATGGACACAGGCAACATATAAATGTTTTGTCTCCCAGGCCCCTGCTCATAAATGTTTCATCTCCCAAGCCCCTGCTTACACTTATCAAGGGTATTAGAACTTTAGATGCATGGCTAGGCTTAAAAAGGTCTTTGTGGTCATTAGCCTAATAAACACCTATGAACCTATATTCTAAACTGAACATGTTTGGGACTGCCCTGTGTGTAACACAGTTAACTATATTCTTCTGTTATTTTGGATTTTCTACTTGTTGCTTTCTCACAGTTTAATTTCTGTAAATGTTTTGGGTTTCTAATACCATGATGAGAATGGACCTGAGTCCTAAGTAACGTATGATTAGAGTTCATGAAATCAGTATTGTTTCAGTCTTTGATGTTAGCTAAAGGTGCTATTCTCAGCATCAGCAATGTGTCCAGAATTGCCTTCTGCAGTTCATAGGGGGTTATATGTATTGCAGCATATTTAAATATGATTGCAATTTGTTCTTTATTAGACATTCTGCTCCTACTACTATTGAAACTGTCTAAGTATCTTTCTTCCACGTTGCTTTTGTTTCTACTAGCAAATCCTGGAATTTTATGACTTAGTGTCTCTCTTGTATGTAAGACACTACAATCACTGGGTATAACAATTTCAGTGATCAATGCTACTTTCGTATTTTTTCTTGGGCTACTGTATCTGGTTCTTGCATTTGTTATTTGACTTGCTGGTAAAATATGATCCCATGTTATATAAACTTCATCATTCTCTAATACTTTGCAGTTCATGCCTCCAATACTTTTAAGCTACTTCTGTATTGTAATGTTTGCACAATACCCAATGCAGCAGTCTTATCACATTATTAAGCCTTTCAGTATATATAGGCCCTCTGTCATGAGTGTTTCACATCCAGCAATGAGATGTTGAACTGCTTCCAGTTTTGTTTTACAAAACCTGCACGTGTCTGCTTTTCTAGTGTCTTCAAGGGCCTCTGTAAACAAGTGTGTACATAGTCCACTATTGTGGCTACCGTTAGCAACGTTTCATCTTTTGGTTTCACTTCACCACTCATTACCCATTTCTGTGTCAAACCTTGATCAATATGATAGGCTGTCTTAGTGTGGAATCTGTTCTTTATTCCTTTCCATTATGAAACTTTGTCATAAAGCTAGTCTTAGATTCCATTTTTTATTTGCAGCAGAGGTTTAATACTGGTGCTATTTTGTATAAATTCTAGTGGTTTGTAATATGGTAAAGGTGTGTACTTGTAGCAATAAGGATATAAATAAACATACAGAACTCCGAACTGTGGGTGAATGCTTCATTTGCTTTAAGTTCATAGTTAAGTAGTAAGCTAACTGCCATTCTGAGCCATTTTAAGCCTAGCCAATTATCCCTTGTGAGACTCAAACCCTGCACCTTGTGTTTGTAAGGCAAACACCTTAGCCATTAAGCCACCCTCCCAACCTAACAGTTTGTTAAGTCCTGGAATATCCAATGGGTCTCAAATGTTCTTTGTGCTTTTGTTTGCAGTGAGGCTTAATACAAGTAGAGATCATTCTACAAAAATCTGGACTTTTTTGTCATGATCAAAATATAAACTGACTTGTTCAAAATGAAGCAACATTTCAATTTTAAATATATTGTCATGATTCTTAGTTCAAACTCTTCTGTGTGCCTTATGTTGTGAATTTTCACAGTGGTTCTATAATCATTAAAAAAACTCTGAAAATATTCCATCATAATTTATCTTGCTTAAAATTTTTTGAATACTGTTGTAGCTTTACACAGTACTGCATTTTTAGCATCCTCAGCCTTCTTTGGATCTGGTCAGATATTATTTATTGAGGAAATAAACCCACAGAATTCTAGGTTGTGTTTGCTAAATTCACATTTCTGTCCCATGTTAATTCATCAACAATCAGTTGTTGTGATGCAGCATTTTAGCAAATCTGTTCATTAGTTTCAGTGTATGCATGACAACAAAGACACTGTCAATGACATCTAAAGGCGAAAAGAAACTATTCTAGTTAGATCCTTTGATATTTGCTGTTTTATCGGTCACAAGTTTGCATGCTCATTATGAATGCAGATGGCCTGAATTCTGGTCAAAGATACTTGTTCACAAAATTAACTAATAAGTGAAAGAATGAAAGAAAATATGTTATTCTTCGATACATTTTTATTTAGTTTGTCAGCTCGATCAACTGAGTCAAGGTCTTCATCAGAAATCTAAGGAGAAAAGGGATACATGTCAACGAGTTTAGAGCACTATTATCAAGTGATGAATAATCATAGAAAAATGAGCAAAACTAATTTCTTTGAACATTGGAGGCAACTTTTTTTGCAGGGAACAAGCCTTCCCCTATATGTGGGAGACACTTTCCCAAACCCAGACTTTAAATATACCTAATCTGAGGCTACACAACAGTGGAGGAAAAAGAAAACGTCACTGTTAGTAAAAGTTGTTTCGCTCGTGTTATTTTGATCTTTAGCACTCAAAAATAGTGTTGTCAATTGAATGATAGGCACCCACTGAAAAGCTGTTGAGTTCCAGTGCAGTTATAACAGAATCTAAAACCATCATTATTGTAATTAAATTTGAAGATGCATTTAATTTTTGAAAAAATCTATCAATCTGTGTGCATTTCAAAGTTACAGGAATGGGTGAAGTGGGGGTAAGTAACAAGTAGGGGATTGGTACAGTCACACGAAAATGGACGAATAAAACAACCACTGAGAAGGTGGAAAAGGATAGCGGAAAACAGAGCTGTGGAATATATATAAACATGGTGTAATACTTAGAAACAGAGCAAAATATTCAGATAGGTAGGGTAAAGCTAATTTAAATAAACAAAATTTCTAACTATATACAATTGCCAAAATACTATACAGACATAGGGCTTGATCAGTTAATTGATTTAAGTGGCACAGTGCTAGAATGTGAAAATGAAAGTTTGGGCTATTTACGTGATTTATGTGTGGTTTGACCATTTCATCCTTTTCAGGAGTTCTCATTGTTAGACTCTTTTTAACATATGACACCTCTCTCCAAACATAAATGATAAACACACACCCGCATGCACACAAACACACATACACACACACACACACACATACACACACACACACACACACACACACACACGCACACACACGCACACACGCACACACGCACACGCACACACACGCACATGCATACACACACGCACACACGCACATACACACATGCACACATATAGACATATGTATGCATGTATATATCTATATATAGAGAGAGAGCGAGAGAGAGAAAGAGAGAGAGAATGGGAGACAGAGAGAGGGCATGAGACAACTAATATGTTCTTTGGTTCATAGATGCTTACCAGGCTATTTGAGGATGTTAAGGAGCTTAACCTTACATTCATATGGTAGTTTTTAGCCCTTCTATTTTGTGTACAGAATTCCCAGAGGCAGACAGAACAGGAATATATTGGCACATTCACATGCTGCATCTATCCATGAGGGACAAAGGTTCTAATCCAGGGATGAATTTGCAGCTACTGATGCATTCATCCAAATTACATTTGAAAAGAGTAAGAGAAGCACTTTGCTTTATGTGGAGTGGAAGGTGATTTCATAGAAATGAAATTCTCAGTGATACATAACTCTCCCCAACATGTTCTCTTTATGTTGCAAAAGAAATTGACATCTCTTGAGAAGACATTTATGTCACAATTGGACTTGCAAATGTATAATATTTTTTACACGTGAAGTAGAGATTTCCTCTAAATATCTTGTATGATTCAGAGAAAAGGGATAAGGCTTTGAGATTGTTCACATAGTTGCTATGATTTAGATTTTTGATTATCTTTGTGAGTTAGCATTGTGGTCATTTCAGTTATGACAAGTCTTTAGACAAGTACATAACAAAATATATTATATCATAGGCCTAATGAATGAGGAGTACAGTGGAATGATGGTACCCTTTGAACTGGACACCATACATTTATTTATAAGCAGCACCATGAAAAAGGACTTTGTTACATTATTGGATACATGGTGGTCAAAGGATAGTTTGTTGTCAATATAAGTTTCCACTCCCTAACTATGGGATCAGTTTTCAGGATAGTTACAAGAGAATCATGCTTGCTGAAGGACATGATTATATATTTCTTGGTATTTAGTTTTAATCCATGGTTTTGACACCAGCTATTGGTATGGGAAAGGCACTCTTGGAGGATCACTTGTGTATTATTTATTGCATTTGTTAAATGGGAATTGGTAGCAAACTGGTCATAGTGTCACCCGAGGATTTTAAGATGGCACCAAGGTTGCAGTCATCTGCATGCATGGTCATCCACAAATCCTTTACATTAGCTTTGAACTCCAAGAAATAAATACGAAAGAGGAGTGGCCCAAGATATCTATGATACCTGGAAGTGATACATATATGGTGAGTATTGGTTTGCTCTCATCCATTGCTACAGCAACGTGCTTAAAGAAGTCAGCCAGGTTAAGTAGGCAGGATCTGCCCTTGAAAGAGCCTCTACATTACCTGTCCTTATTTATTAATTCCATAATAATCCTTTACATAGCCTTACAGATGAGGCTGGTCAGGCTTGTGGGCCTATAATTACCTGGATACATTGAAGCCCCATTTTATGCAAAGGAATGACTATTGCTGTCTTGCATTAATTTGGCATAAAACTTGTTTTTAGGGTGATGTTGAATCATCTCTATAGAGGGTCTGACAAGTCAAGTTTAGGCTGAACAAAAGGCATCCTCCTGCCCCATAGAGGTAGTGTTCTCTGCCTTAGATAACACCTTGAGGATTTGTTGCTAGGGTATTTAAGGATGGTGTAGATGCAGGTATGTGATCAGACAATATTGGAGGGGACACACGTTATGTCTGAGTTACGTCTGTCTGCTGGTAGATTAGCAATGTGGATATGGGTATGTGATACTATTTACTGTTAACTCTGCACAGTTCAGGGCATTGGTTCTGAAGTTTCTATAGTTAACAAAGCCTATGTGGTTATCCTTACCCTGGGTAGCTATTACCTCATATCTCACTTTTTTTATCAGGGTCTGGAGTAGCTCATTTAGCATAGCAAGAGCATTGTTGGCATCTAGAGAATTAACTTTATTTTTGTGTAGAACTCATTTTTTTTTCTTTCCTTATAGAGCTTGTTAATATAAGGATCCCACCATATGTGTTTATTTTTGAATTTAGAATTGTCTTTATTTCTGAGGGGGCATATGCATCTATGCAGCTGTCTACATATGCACAGAGTTTGGCAATAAAGGATGCTGCATAAGTAGTGGGGTCATCAAGATGGAAGGGGATTTTGAATTTATTCAGTTCATCAGTCAGTTTTATTAGATTAGCCGTTGCATAATTATTGAGTACCAAGTTATTGTAAGTTAATTCAATCTTATGGTAAATGTGACTGATTTATGGTCCAATTTGACCAGGGAAGAAGTTACAACAGGTGGGGAACTAAGCTACCCCATATTAGTAAGGACCCAATTCACGATTTTTCACCTCTGGTTGGGGTGATGAATAATGAGTCCAGAGGGTTTGTATTGAAGAAGTCCAAAACTTCTGGGCTTATATAAGGCTTAAAGTATTCTAGGTGAATGGCGGTTGGTTTAATACATAGGGACACCATACTAGTTAAATAGGAGGTGTTATCTGAAGGAGACAGGGAGGGGGTTATTTAGTTAGCTATGATAAGATATGATAAGGAGTTTTGCTAATAGTAAGCTGAGCATTATGAAATTCCAGGTCATCTTGCCTAATCAATCTGGAGATGAAATGTTTTTTAAGAATGTGCAGACACCTCCATCACTAGTACCATTGTTTAATGCAGTGGACTTGAATGTGTGATAGGTATTGAAACACTGCACAGAGTGATTTCACTGGTCTTGAAGTATGCATCTGTGATGATGCATATATCAGTGTTTTTCAGGGTAAGGAATGCTTGCAGTAGTGGAGTTTTTTTTTATTAAGGCTCGTAGCATTGAGCAGCAATGTCTTAATGTTATCTGGATTCTGTTTATTTTTTATTGGAAGCTTTAGAAGACTGACATTACTTAAAAATGGTGCTATAATGGAGTACAAGGATTTAGCTGATATAAAAAGCCTTATGGGAATAGGTGCAGGCCATCCTGGCAAAGCAGTTATGATTGTCTACCATCTCATTAAAAGGCTGATGTATAATATGCCATCTTTGAATGTCACCAGAAGCCAAGTCTATTGTTGGAAACAATAATCTTTGTTGATATTATGGCATCTTTCTTAATGATGGTAGAATAGTTCAGACCAACCTCAGACACATATTTCAAGAGCTCTATAATGTCTCTCTTCATATAGTTCAAGGAGGTATACCTGCTGTGCAAGGACCTGGGAAGTGCAAAGACTTGATTACTTGCATAATGTGATAAATCCTGTTACCTGAGAAGCAACTGTCTGTGACCTTCTCGTTGCACACCCCAGTGAGTGGTACATTAGTTTGTCTCACTATGGCTTGTACAGAGGTTTGCCTTATGGGCTTTTGAATGGATTCAGTTTGTCTCTTAGATGTATGTTTCATGCTGGTTGCTACTTGTGTGTGTTTTTGAAGTTATTGAGGGTATAGTTTCTTAGATTACTTTAAGGAGGTCTTTGTGGTTTAGGGACATTAATTTTAAGACTTGCAGGATATGTACATCAGTGTGTTTTATCTGAGCTGTGTGTGCATTTAGTCCAATGGTGTGTTGACACTGATAACCTGCTTGTTATTTGTGGTGGCTTAATGTGACAGCTATACCTCCAATAGCATTGTATAACTGCATCATTCATACACTGTATCCACACATTTTAGATGGTTGCCAGTAAACATAAGACAATTTCTATGTTTATTTATTTATTTTACATTTTATAACTGGGTAGTGTCGACTGGGCCAGAGGCCCATTTTCAGTGGAGACCCAGGGAGAAAAGCTCCAAGGAAGATTACATAATTATACATTTGTACATATGACAATTACAATAGGAGTTCAAACGCAAGTTACTTGATGTTGTATCTGAAAGCATACAACAATGGTAGTACAATAAGCTTATACTATTCATACAGACAAAAAATATATATGTATATGTTTTTTTTTTTTCAGGATAAAAATATCACAAACTGAATTTAGCTAAGAAGGCTCAAATGCCAAGAAATATTGACAATGGGTGGTGGAGAGAAGGAAGTTAGACAGTAAGAGGTTAAATTAGTTAGCCTGGTGGAGAACATGAGGAAAGCTTATGTTTTGTGAAGTATTCCTTTAGGTACTGTTTAAATGAATGTGTATCATTGATGGACAGAATATACTGAGGTAGAGAATTCCAGTGTTTGGCAATGATATGTCAGTATAAGGAGACGCCAGGAGAGTTTTGGGTTTTGTTAACCTTCAACAATACTTTATCAGCAGACCTAAGAGATTTTAGGTTAGTGTAGGGTTGGACATGGTCAGATAGAGCTGGACAGTTGTCAGGTTTGTATAAGACTGTATTGGCAGTTAGTAACTGAGTCAGAGTAAGCAGGTGAGGAAGCTTTAACCAGTTCAGCTGGAGAAGGGCAGTGCAGTTGTGAGATCTTTGAGTCTGATTAGTGGGAAATTTGGCTATTTTGTTATAGCAAGATTCAAGGCTATTCAGTTCAAATTTGCGAAGATTGGTAAATATTTGTGAACAATAAAGCAGGGAAGATAAGATATGGGTTCTGGCTGTTGTGTGTCAGGCATGGTCAGTAAGATATGATTTAGCCCTATAGAGAGAACCCAGATTAACATGAACCTTTTTAATTGTTAGTGCAAGGTGTTTGTCAAACTTATGTCTAGTAGTATTAATTGTGACACCAAGGAGTTGTGCATGTTCAACAGGTTCTATTTTTGTATCATTGTAGGAAGAAATAGAGATAGGTGGTTCGTTGTTTGTTGTTGAGGTACTATAGAAGACCATAAGCTTGGTTTTATTGGGGTTAAGTAAAAGTTGTTGTCTCAGGATGCCCATTTCAACCAGACTGGCTACAGAGATGGCTTGATAGTGCAAATCCATGTCTCCAGGTGCTTAGTAATGTGAGCTGTATTGGCAGTTGTTCCTATGAAGGTTGGAATTGACATACTGGAGGTGTTATCTGTCTAAAACAAATAGTCATTAATTTACAGATGTGGAGCAATGTGTCACCCAGTACAAACCTGTTTATCTAAAACAAAAAATCCAAGTGTTCACACTTAGAGCAATCTGCCACCTAGTGCAAACTAGAGCATCTTTGCACAACAACTGACTACTTAAAGTATAGCAGGAATTGGGGAAGTAGGTTGCATAGAGAAAATTAAGGCTCCATATAGCTGCATCTGTAAAGTACAGGGCATAGTGCCACTCATAGTGGACATCATTGCCATTATTTTGTAAGGCAGAAAACAAGTAACAGAAATCTCAATAGAGCACACCCTCAGCAGCATGTAATACCTGCAGCAAACCTGGGAACTTTCTTCTGCCACCAGGAGGAACCAGTAAACTAATTTTAGCAAACCCTTACTAATTTAGCCACTTACTAAATTAACCAAGAATGATAAATAGTGGTGATTCACCTATTTGATACTACTAGTGTTGGCATCACCACAGCTGCACCCAACTAGGAATAAAAGACCCTTTGTTCTTTCTCTCACCAGAAGCATAACAGTGGCATTATTTCCAAATTGGCTCTTGAGAAGCAGGTGACAGGCTCATTGGGGATCATTAGTCTTGTCCTTTTTATTCTATGGATCTGTAAGTTAGTTGCAGCTTTCTCCAGGTAGATGCCTTGGATAGCACATAAAGCAGTTCAGTGAAGGAGAGTTAAGCTGCACAATAGTACAAAATAAGACCAGTCAGGGAAGTTCCATAAGCACTGCCCAATCAGAAACAGTCAGGAATCAATATCTTCATGCTAGTTCTCTCACCAGGAGCAGAACAGCAGCACTAATCCCAAGCTGATTCTTAAAAAACAGTTTTCAGAGTTTCAGGTGATTGCTAGTTTCTAGGAAAGCTAGATATTCATATGTCTGTGCTCCTTGTCTCACCAGGAACAAAACAGAAACATTAATCCTAAGCTGATTCCAGAGATGTAGTTATTGGCGACCTGTGATTGGTAAACTTCCAATGATGTTTGTGATTTTAAAACCATGGTGGAAAAATGGATTAATACTCTTCATATTGCAGTGTGCACTAAACAGAGGGAGATATGAAAGACAGAGTAACTACAGTTTTAGCAGTTTAACAAGAAGACCTTCCTAGTCTGAACTTTCAGTTATCACTACTATGAGCAGAAAAGACGAGACTGGCCGGAGCTTCTAAAGTCGATTGTTCAAAAGAGGTGGGCCACTCAAGAGACACTGAGTTTAATAGCATAGCAGAAAAAGGTTGCATGGGTAGGAAATTCATTTTCACCGCAGCAGCAGATCAGTTGCACTACCAAATGATTAAAACCATTTTATTTTTATTTTTCCTCCAGTCTTAAGTAATAAATGCTATGTTTCAGCTTGCCCCAGAGGTCCTCTGGCTTTAGGCTCTTTGCAGTAAGAGCATAGAACCGAAAAGAAATATTTTCCAGCTTGCTCTAAATATTTATTTTTAAAATTACAAGAAACAAAAAATTTTGAAAATGTAACAAATGTACAGAAAAACAAATGTAAGCTAAACAATTTGCAATAAATAAGAGAAAAATAATAAAAAATGCAAAACTGCAAACTTTAAATGTAGAATTCCAAAGTAGTGTCAAGGCAGCAGTAAGTCAGAAACAACTCCAAAAGATTGGTCCTCATTGGTCCTTTGAATCTTTTTAAAGTTTTTTTTCAAGTTTTTTAGCTTCTGGCATTTAGGCCCTGCATTTCAGCAGGTTTCTGTTTGTTTGTGCATTACACAGCACTGCTCACTGCCACGCAATTGTGCGAAAACGCCGGAGAGTTAAATTCAACAATTTTTCCCTTAGATACTACTGTAGCACACTAGTGTAGCCCTCATCCTTTGCTTACCCAGTCAAAAAAATATTGCTAGTGAATTGTAACCTATTAACCATTACCACAAATAAATAAATAAATAAATAAAAATAACCCACAGGCAGAAATATCCATCCACTGAGCTCCTCTGTGAATGATTCTGAAAAGTCACCCCTAGTGACAATAGTCTTCAACCTAGCATTATTGACAGCTGGACTACCCTTGTTACTCCTGCCAACCTTGTTGACTTGGGTCTCTTGAGGCAGTGTAGCAATTGTCTCATGTACAAAGACAACCCTCTACTAACTCACTCTAGTACAGAGTGTGAGATATGTATCTACACCAAGAATCCTAAATCCATGCTCTCTCACACTCAAACCAATAACACAGAAGAGGTTGCCAACTTACCCACCACTTCATATGCACATAGTACCATTACTCATACACATCTCATCAAACACAAAAATCTACATAAGCAGAGTTTTTCTCAAAAAATGTACCCAAACACCAGACACCTCCAAAACTCAAGACTGCTACAACTAACACAGTCCACGCAGCAGCCATGACACATAGCAACACCAGTGTCTCACCCACCAAGCCCATAAGACAAAACACACAAAAAACAAATTTTCTTGTCATTGGAGAATCAGTATTGAGACACACTACTGATGTCCCACTCATCAGGTTGGACAAGGAGAAGGTCATAGTCAGCTGCCTGTCCAGTGCCAGGATTCGTCAGATCACGCATGCACTCAGGTCTCTCAGCGACAAGTACCATTATGACTCTGCCATAGTTCATGTTGGTGTGAATGACTTGAGATGTACCTTACTGGACTATACGAAGAGAGACATAGTTGAGCTCTCTGATTATGTGTCCCAGGCAGGTATGTCCCTATCCTTGAGCAGCATATTACCCTCACCTAGAATGATAGCACAGTATAAACAAAAAAAATGCTTGGTTTCAATGATTGGCTTAGATTTTGGTGTCACTCAAAGAGAATCCAGTTCTTGTCAGCCTGGGAAGTCATGATCGACAAACCTCACTGCTTCGCCAGAGACAGTTTGCACCTGGAACCTCTAGGCTTTCAGCTGTTGGCAAAGGCTCTTTTCTCCCCCATACTGCCTTTTTTAGGCAAGGTCTTGAAAACAACATTGCTGATGTGAAATTAGCCAACCTGAACAAAATAATGGTCATGCTGCATAATGCTAGGAGCTTAAACCAGAAACTGCACTCCCTGGAAGCACTTTGATCACTAGAAGATGTCTGTGCAGTTACAGAAACCTGGTTTAGTGCCTCAGAGAGTACCCTGGCCTTGCAAGGCTACAATACCTTCCACCCTTTTAGACCACAAAGTGAACATGTGAAAACCAAAGCAGGTGGTGTTTCTAGCTGTATTAGAGAGAAATTCACCTTCCATCTAGTTAGACTGGAGAATTCCAAGGAGTTACTCCAAGTCCAGATTACAGTGGGCAAGATCCTCATTCAGGTCATAGCCAGTTATCGATCCCCCTCCATGAGTCATGGTGCCCATGAAACCTACTTGACCAAACTGGAGACAATCCAAATTTTACCAAACAATCTGGTTAAGGGATATTTAAATTATTCCACCATCAACTGGGAAACCTACGCTAGCCCCAACTCACTAGTGCAAAAGTTCCTTGACTTTGTTAATTCAAATGCTCTGGAACAAATTGTTCATACCCAGAAAAGAGAAACAAACATTCTAGATCTGATCCTCACTAACATGTCAGACAGATACACTGCCGCAACTGTCAGACACTCAGTTAAACCTGACCACAAAACAGTCACCTTCGAGCTGGCACAAACACCATAACTCACAAAGGGTAAAATCAGACTAAAAAAACTTTACCAAGGCAAACTATACCCTCCTAGGTGAATGTATAAGTGCATTACAAGCCCCATCCCAAGCTGTAAATGGTAACTATGCCAAAGCTTGTACTGAAGCCCTGTAAAGTCACTTGCATAAGTGTATAAACTTGGCTGTACCAGAAAGAATCAAAGTTATAGCCCATGCAAGCTGCCATGGTGGACATCCAGCATCAACAAACTTTACAATAAACATAAAAAGTTGCTGTCCAAGAAAATAAAGCAAGGCCCCAACAATGGAAAATCTCCCTACTCAGCCTCAACAGGCAAATAAGACAACTTGTTAAATCTTCTAAGGGCTCCTTTGAGAGCAACTTAGCAAGTACAGCCAAGGATAACCATAAGACCTTTTAAAGCTACATACATAGGCTAAATGGTAGCATGTGCAGAACTAGCAACCAACGGTATCACACGCACTGACCCCCACAGAGATAGCAAACCTGGTAGCAGATAAACATAGTGAAACTTTCACTCCCTTAACCCCTCCTAACTCATCACAACCCTTCCTCTAAGCTCCCCCTGTGACCCTACATATCTGAAGAGCAGGTCCTCAAAGTCTTTTCCAAGGCAAAAACACAGCCTCTATGGGACCAGACGACATACCAGGCTGTTTTCTAAACATGAACTACCATCACCATTAAGTACCCTTTTCAATCACAGCCTAACCATAGGCTTTGTTCCTGCGGAATGGAGAACAGCAACAGCTATTCCCCTCCACAAAGGTGGCCTAGCAACAGACCCAGGGAATTACAGACCTGTAAGCCTGACCAGCCTCATCTGTAAGCCCATGGAATGTATCATTATGAACCTCATAAATAAAGACATAGGTGACCTCCAAACCCAGTATCCTACCCAATTTGGGTTTGTCAGTGGCAGATCCTGCCTGAAAAATCTGGTGAACTTCTTAGAAATGTGACCAGGGCCATTGATAAGGGCAAATCTATGCACACAACATACCTCAACTTGGCAAAGGCTTTTGACACAACCCCACATTCAGTCATTAGCAATAAATTTAACAAACTGAATGTAACCCCCTTCTTTGTAAGATGGGTTGCCATCTGGCTCACAAACCAAACACACACTATCAAAGTGGGTGACTTCTCATTAACCATCAGACCTATTACCAGTGGGGTGCCACAGGAGTCAGTGCTGAGCCCCCTACTTTTTGGTATATACTTCTCAAAAGTTCAGGTCAAAACTAAGAGGTTGTGGCTGACCACGTTTGTTGGCAACTGCAAACTAGGTGTGATCATTGAATCCTCAAATTATGTCAGTATACTCCAGGAGGGTCTCACACAGACCAACGACTGGTGTATTAGTCATGGTCTCAAAACAAAAAGAAATGTATCATCATTCCCTTCAGCACAAAGAATGTCCCTTTACACTATCAAATCAACAACAATACCCTAAGTACCCACGAAGTGGTAAGGGACCTGGCATCACAAGTAAACTGCAACCTTAACTTTGACCACCATGTGTCTACTGTAGTAAGAAAGACTTTCTGCATAGCACACTTGATTAATAAAGGCATCACCTCAAGAGCAAAAGAGGTCATAACCCCTCTGTAATTGGCACTAATCCGGCCCATAATTGAGTATAACCCCCCCAGTTCGGCAAGTACCATAGAACTGCAGGAACTGAGAGACCTCACAGATTTCTAACAAAGAAGATCAAAGGGCTCCAGCATGTGCTTTACACAGACAGACTAAAATCCCTCTTACTATACTCCACGTGTATAGATTTCTTAGGGGAGACTTATGCCTGGCCCTCAGAGCAATTCAAGACCCAAATCTAAT
The DNA here is from genome assembly GCF_019279795.1 of Protopterus annectens. Classification (NCBI taxonomy): domain Eukaryota; kingdom Metazoa; phylum Chordata; order Ceratodontiformes; family Protopteridae; genus Protopterus; species Protopterus annectens. Next base: position 528,850,546 of record NC_056750.1, on the reverse strand, counting down.
GAACTTGCTGTGACCCATTCCAGGGATCTAAATGTGGCCTGTGACTTAAATAGGACAGGCTGGAGGGACAGCTTTATCTCCTAGTGATTGCCACATCTTTGGAACAGGCTAGCAATTCATGTGAAACAGAGCACCTCTATGACATTGTTCAAGAGTAACCTGGAAGAGTGGATGGGGGCATCATAAATTCTTACTGGGCATAGCATCCACAACCCTCCTGGACATGGGCAGTCATCACTAAATGCAATCTTGGGTGTTGACTATCATTTTCATTGTACTACATTAGGATGACTCGGCTAGCCTTAAAATGATTTTCAAGTCGATAGTCTAGTAATCTCCTATGATCCTATGATCTTATTAAATACTTTTCCTTTTCTGCTAATCTTAAATAATAAATTCTATTTCTCGGTTTATCCCACGGATCAACTAACCATAATCTCTTTGCAGTCATAACATAGTACAGAAAATAAATATTTCCTTACTTGGTCTAAGTGCTTACTTTCAAAATTCCAAGAAAAAAACTAATGTAAAATACATCAAATATAAATTCAGACAAATTTAAGATTAAACAAATTGCAATAAATAAGAGTAAAATAAATTCCGAAGTAAAACAGAAGGTCAATCACATCTCCAAATGATTATTGTATAGTAGCATACCTAATTATTGGATAGTAGCAGAAAGTCATAATACTGAATACAAAATCCTGAAATATCTTGAAACTTTATAAAGTTAAACTGGAAATGCCTACTAATGGCATACATGTAGTACATTTCTAGACTGTGCCAGTACGTAGCCAGTCAACATTAGTATCAGTCCTGTTAGTGAAACTTGGAGATGAGTGCTACCATGGGTCCTGACAGGGAAAGGGCAATTATAATCTCTACGTATGTAGGGGAGGAAGTATTTTGATTTCAACATTCTAACACTTTGGCAGTTTGACATTTCAATCTAAAAAAATATATAGATGTTTTCCCAAGGCAAAGCTCTATGGAAACCAGGGTGGAGTTAGCTGCAGTCAGTGTACAAAATGTTTAATGCTGCTAGAAAAATGAAGGGTCACGAATCAGAGGATTAAAAGTAGTTTCTAGGAACTGGAAATGAACCTAGCTAACTGGGAAATATTTCTATAATTTGTGTTGCAAGAACTGCTACTCTGTATTTGAGAAGCTGTTCTCTTCTGTGAAAAAAAATGAAATATCTATGTGATAACTTCTTTTGGAAGCTGGAGAGACCTGCGTGAACTGCACTTTCTGTAATTACTGAACTGCTTTTTTTTAATAGCAATATAAGAGTGTGTCAAAAAGTAGCAACATGACCTGTGAAAATGACTGAATGGATGGGTAATCGGAAATTCACCCTGGTCTGGCTCCTATGTGTCTGATGGACAGAGGCAGTCAGTAAATCACCCCCTATAAATCAAATATAAATCAGTTTTGTGGGTCACATTTGAATTACACAGCTAGGCTTTCAACTGCCCTAGTGGTCATTAGCCTAGTATACAACTATGAACCTATGAACTCAATTATAAGACTGTATACTTTCTGAAAGAATTATCTGTAAGAAATGAGTGTCCCAATTTATGTTGGTCCCCAGGCTGAAAAGAAGCATGTTTTATTCTGTCTATAAATAAACCCTGGGTTTTGAAATCTACAGATGTGGCTTTCAGAGTGTTTTTCTACAGCTCACTGAACAAATGATTTAACTGATGATTTTCAGTGAGCAGAAGGGCACAGATTATTGTGAAGCTATAGACTGTGATTCTTCGCTATCTGCATTGTACCTGAATAAGTTCCTCCTTATACTTCATACCTAAGGATTGAACACACTACCACTGGTACTGCTTAATGAGATAAGACTAGGAAAACTGAGGACTGCTTCACTGTTTTTATTTCATGAATGCTTTCACTCCTCTGACCCTTTCCAAGAGATATCACAAATCATTTTTGTGTTGCCCTTATGTCAGTACATGAGTTTTTGCCGAAGAAGATTCTTTTTCCAGTAAAAAAGGGGTACTGCAAAGAACAGGTATCATTCCCGTACCCATATGAGATTCCACACTGGGAAATATATTCTTATGGCAGAGGAAAGAGTTTCTGTTTGAGACTAATCTCTACCTCTGTGTGTATTGCTGTTGACTCTGATAGTGTCCAAAAATGGAATGCATATTAGAGACTTTGGTAAATGCTATCACAGCTTGCTTGGAGAAACATACAGTAACAGAGCAATACATGCTAAACCTGCAACAGCAAATCAACATCCTAGTAAGTCAACAGGACACTTCACTTTGGGGTTCTGAAAAAAACGCACTCTGCTGAAGTTATTCCAAGTGAAGTATAATGCTGAGATATAGTTAATGACACTTGAATGATAAGTAGGTTTCTGTTTTCTAATCTGACTGTGAACTCCATAAAACTGTTAATGGACTTGAAAGGTGCTGATACACATAATTATCAAAAATTGAAAAAAAAAAAGAAATATTAGCAAGGGTTGTTATTTTACTGTGGCACAGGCATTTCAGATTCTCACCTGATCATTCATTAGGAATAAATAGATAAGATGAGATATATGGATAATTTATTTCAAATTTTAAAGTAGTGGTTAGAATCTAATGTAAATGATGCAGGACACTTTTTTGAAATATTAGCTGGAGATAAATTTACAAGGGCACTCCCTAGTAACCTTGGAATTTAAGAAACTGACAGTCACAAAGTATCCCTAAATACTCTGAAATTGTATTTATTTCAGTAGAATCCTTATTAAAGAAAGTAGGAAACTCTAAATCTGACTCATTGCCACTAAGGGATACTAGCAAACCTTCATCTAAAGGAGTAGTTCTGTCTGTAAACAATGAAAAAGCATTGCTTTCTGCACTTGTTTATTTTAAATGCTCTATGGCAGGACACACAGCAAAGTAGAGCTAATGTTATGTCAGTAAACCTACTAATGTTATCCCACTAGCTGGTAAACCTCTGCATAAGAAAGTGTGGTGACAGAATATGGTAATGCTGAAATGTTACTTACACCAAGACCAAGAAATGGTGAACCTGTTTTTTGACATTGTGGTGTAACCAGCCTGTTTTAGTAGAAATTACACAGTTGCTTAATTTATTAGACTCAGGGAGTATGATTACATTTGTCAAATCCCAGTATGCATGTAACAGAAAAGCAGTAGATAAACAGATGATTACGCACTTTGGATTACACACTTGGACCTTAGACCAGTTGTTTCACATTAGGAAGATTTGTGGTCTGCACTGTTGTGGCAAGACAGGAAGCTTACATCCTTCTGAGTTGGGAGTTGCTGATTGAAGGCTTAGTGTCTGTTCTAAAGTGTATTAGTTCTAGTTTAAGAACTTGGGCTTTGGGCCAGTTTTTTTACATTAAGAAGGTGTGGTTTTCCCTGTTGTGGGAGGCTGGATTCTGCCCTTCTGAGCTGGGAATTTCTGGACACAGGCTTATTGTGCTTGCTTATTTGAACTGTTTCTTTCTGAAATTGGTGCGCCTTGTTGCTGCAGCATAGACCAGATTCAGGTCTGCTGAATCTAGCTTTGTTTGTATAACTTGAGCACTGACCCAGGCCATCTTTTTTTTTTGGAGAAGGTTCCCCTGCACCCTAGCAGCATGAGTGTGCAGTTAGAACTTGTCTGATTGAAGACTGCTGGAGCAGGGCTCAGTTTTGAGTTTTTTTCTGGGAAATTGGGTAACTTGTTTAAATCAGTTGGTCATTTTCTATTGTTCTATATATATATATATAAAGAAATTGCATTCTATTCATCTGCTTTTACTGTATTTGTGTTTTTTCCTACTTTATTACTAGGGGCATTGACTACAACTCTGATCTGAGATATATAACAATAAGTATCCTTTTCTGTGCATTTAAAGAGTTTTTTTGATTGTATCTGCTTTATTTTCTGAAAAAAAACAAACAAAAAAAAAAACTTGTTTCCCGCCTTCTAAGCTAGTATAGACCAGTTTTCAGGTTAAGTGCTGAATTCAGGGCTGTGTTGCAAATCTCTGTGTTTGCCCATACCTTACTTGGATAGAAGGAAGTTTCTCTGTTCACCTGTGAGAGAGGGAAGCTTTCAGCAGCCCATCTGTCCCTGGAGGAGTGGTTTCAGCCCAGAAATTAGTAGTTTATTGGCCATTTTGGGCTAATTTCTATCTCTTTCATTTCCCTGCTATAAATAACGCATTTGCCCGGTTTTGCACGCCAGGCAGCGCCGGTTAGCTAGGGTATAACTATTCCCGGCTCCACAAAGTCTCCTCTTCAATTTTTCCCTTGGAACTAGACAAACCTTCAACTTAAGCACTCAAGCCATTTATTTCTCAGCACGGCACTTGCTCAAAACTCATAGTAAGCACTTATAAACCCTAGCACTAGACCCTCCTATACTGTACAGAAGGACAAGGCTCTCTATTCAACCTTACCAGCCATTCAATAAAACAGTCCACTGTACCTATCCAGGCATGTCCAAAGGGCAGTTTCAGGTGTACTCTCCAGTCCATCTGGTGAATCTGGGCATTTTGAGGCAATGTTACAACTGCCTCATGTACACAGACAACCCTCTCCTCCTACCACCGAACACTAATGCATGTAAGAGATGCAATTATACAGCCAAACTGTAGGCTAAGCTCCCTCAACCCAAGGCTGGATCAGACAGTCAAGAGGAGAAGGGAAATACTTGCATCACACCACCAGTCTCACATAGACCCATTAAACCAGCACCGGCAAAAAACACATAAATACACGAAAACATACTCGGAGGCTCTAAATAAAAATCTGCAAAAGCAACAGAGACCTCCAAAGCAGACATCCAAGCAACCTCCACCCCCCAACACAAATCATGAAACACATACTTCACAAAACCAGTGTGCCATGCAATCACAGCTTTTAAGGCAAAATAACATACCCAACATACTAGTAATAGGTGACTCTATAGTCAGGCACACCGATGTCCCACTCACTAGCTGAATAAGGAGAAGGTTACTGTTAGCTACCTGTTGGGTGCCAGGATCCGCCACATAACAGAAGCACTCAGGTCACTCCAGAACAAGTACAAATATGACTCCGTCATTGTCCATGTTGGTGTGAATAACCAGAGCCGTACCTCCCTGGACTACATGAAAAGAGACATGGAAGAGCTCTCTGATCTTGTAGCCCAGGCCAGTATGACCCTGACCCTGAGTAGCATCCTACCCTCACCAAGAATGATACCACAGTATAAAGAAAAAAATATCAATTTCAACAATTGGCTAAGTTTCTGGTGTCATTCAAAGGGGATCCAGTGTCTGTCCACCTGGGATGACATGCTCGACAAGCTACGCTGCTTCACTAGAGATGGCTTGCACCTGTCACCCTTAGGCTTTCGAATACTGGCTAAGGCTCTTGCCACCCCCATAGTGCCTTTTTTTAGGCAAGGCCATGCCAGAAGTCTAAACCTCAAAATGCATTCACTCGAGGCACTCCTCAGTATGGAGAAAATCTATATATGTGCAGTAGCAGAAACCTGGTTTAAGGCTCCAGAGAGCACCCCAGCACTACCAGGCTACAACTCCTACCATACATTTCCGCCACAGAACCTGGATCGAAATACAAAAGGCGGGGGTGTATCCATATTCATCAAGGATACCCACACCTCCAGGTTAGTGGCACAGCACGATGCTTCAGAGATCATCCACGTGCAACAAACAACAGGCAAAACTGCAATTCAAATTGTAGCTTGCTACAGATCACCCACCATGTCCCCGGACCCCCATTCTGCATTTCTGGAAACACTGGGAAATATAAAGGTCCTACCAAACACCCTAATATTTGGTGATTTCAATTACCCAAACATTAACTGGGAGAACTACTCAAGTACTAACTCCCTTGCCCAACATTTCCTAGAATTTATAAACGCAAATGCCCTCAATCAACTGTTCAACACCCCCACCAGAGGTGACAACATATTGGACCTGGTAATCACCAACATGGGCGACCGGTGCTCCATACCGGAAGTCAACCCCTCACTGGTTAGATCTGACCATAAACAAATAACTTTGGATATCCACATTCTGCCCCCACCCCCGGACAAGGAAACAACTGTGAAAAACTTTTCAAAAGCAAACTTCACGTTACTTAAGACCTAGGTGGAAAGTTTCAAAGCCAATAACAAAATAGCTTGCTATACACTGAAGAAGGCTAGGTCTAAATCCAGGCCGAAACCGGTCTGTTTGAAAGCTGTTATGCTGTTTGAGTAGTTTTTATTAAACTACTTTTATTCTACTTGCAGTCTACTCGTTGCTGGCTTATTTCATTTTGTTATTGATTTATGCAGAGCCGTGCAGCTCCTTACGTGCAGGGGACACTTTTGGATGGTAAAGTTTCAAAGCCCCCATGCTAAAGGATAATATTGTCCAAGCTGCAAAATCCTTTACTAATGCATTCTACGGGCACCTACAAGAATGCATGGATCGTGCTATCTCAAGCAAAACCAAGACTCACTCCTCCAAGAAAAGGAAACCAGTCTGGTGGACCCCTGCCATAAACAAGCTATACAATAGGAGGAGGAAACTAGTACAGAAAAGAGTAAAATCCCAAGAAGGGAAGACATCCCTGATCAGTATCAGCAAGAAACTACGATCCCTCATAAAAATCATCCAAGGCGAGTTTTGAAAGAAAAATTGCCAAGGACTCCAAAGATAACCACAAGGCATTCTTTAGCTATGTCAAGAATCTAAGTGGCAATGCTCAGATCTGCTCGGAGTTAGTGCAGAATGGTACAAAATACACTGAACCAACCGATATTGCCAACATCCTGGCAGACAGGTTCAATGCAAACTTCACCCCCCTCTCACCCCCAACAGGGCCCATAACCATACCAGAAGAATGTAGAGCTCCTGAAATCACAGGCACTCAGGTTAAAACAGCCATCTTCAAAGCCAAAAACACAGCATCAGTGGGACTGGATGGTGTCCCAGGTTGCGTCCTACATGAGCTCAAAGACGAACTAACCCCTCACCTAAACACACTGTTCAAACTCAGCCTCTCCACAGGTTATGTACCCATAGAGTGGCACACAGCAATGGTTATTCCACTCCACAAAGGTGGAGCCACAACAGACCCTGGGAACTATCGCCCTATAAGCCTGACTAGCTTGGTCTGCTAGGCTATGGAGCGCATCATCATGGAACTCATTAACAGAGACATTGGGAACCTCCAAACACTGGACCCTACCCAGTTCAGCTTTGTTAAGGGCAGATCATGCCTCCTAAACCTGGTGGACTTGTTTGAGACAGTTACCAAGGCTATAGACATGGGAAAGGTGATACACACAGCCTACCTAGACCTCGCAAAGGCCTTTGACACCATTCCCCATTCTAGTATTATAGACAAGCTCACCAGCCTGAACATAAACCCCTACGTCACAAGATGGGTTGCCAACTGGCTCGCGGACAGAACCCACGTGGCAAGAGTTGCAGGAGTTAGGTCTGACTCTAAACCGGTTACAAGTGGCATTCCCCAGGGCTCAGTCCTAGGACCCCTCCTGTTCAGCATATACTTCTCAGAGGTACAGGCAAGCACAGGAGGACTATGGCTGACCAAGTTCACAGACGACTGCAAACAAGGGGCTATAATTGACTCTCTGGCTGACACAGACATCCTCCAAAAGGGTCTCACTGAGACGGATACCTGGTGTCAAAATCATGGCCTCAAGCTAAATGAGAAAAAGTGCATAGTCACCCCCTTTGGAAAAAAACAAAGTACCCACAAACTACCACATAGGTGGTAGTCCCCTAAATACGGAAGATGTAATAAGGGATCTGGGGACCCGAGTAGATAGTAAACTCTCCTTTGATAATCGCTCATCAGACCCATCATAGAGTACAACGCCCCATTTGGGATGTATCTTACAAGACACCTGCAACAGCTGGAAAGACCACAGAAGTAACTCACCAAGAGGATCACTGGCCTCAAACAGATGCCCTATGCAGCTCGACTGAAGAAACTCCAGCTGTACTCGGTTGCATACTGCCTACTCAGAGGTGATCTCTGCCTGACATACAAGGCCATGTCCAGCCCAGAACTGATGGACATGCTCCACCTAAAGAAAAGCTTATCCCCTCGAGCCACACGCTCTAGGGATCTAAACCTCACCATAACAATAAATAGGACATGCTGGAGAGATAGATTCCTGTTACAGTGATTTCCCATGCTTTGGAACAAGATTCCAGTCTACATTAGGCAGAGCTCCTCACTAACACTCTTCAAGAGAAACTTTGACAGGTGGATGGGAAACAGAAAGTTTACCCCGGGGATCACTTCAGTGGCTCTGCTGGACAGAGGCACAGGGAACTAATCTAAGGTTGCGGCAAAAGCCAACACATTCTGGCTAGGCTTATAAATGCCTTCGAGCAAATAGCCTAGTACCTACCTATGAACCTATGATTGATGCAAAGTATGTACATGGAGACAAAAGGGATTAACCTGCAACCTTAGTTGGGAGGGTGGCCTAATGGTTAAGGTGTTTGTCTTACAAACACAAGGTGCAGGGTTTGAGTCTTGCAAGGGATAATTGGCTAGGCTTGAAATGGCTCGCAAGGGTAGTTAGCTTAGTACTAACCTATGAAACTATTAAATCTGCCCTATGAAACTATTAGTAGAAATGCAAACTATTTTGGAGACGTGATCTACTCAGTAGCTAATGTAGCTAACCTAGCAGACTGCATGATAATTTGCTGAAAAAAATTAGAGATTTGTTGACCCCATGAAAGAAAATAGTGTGGAATTAGAAACTGTGAAAAGAGCTAAGATTTGGGTATGTGTGGATGGGTTCCATTTCTCTTACAGTAAGTCTTACCAAAAGACTTCAATAAATAAGCTAACAAGGCATGCCAGTAGAGACACTGACAAGAAAATACCCCCAATTTGGAAAAGGCTAAGAAACCAGAGGTTAAGGCAACAAAAATGTCAGCGCAGAAACTAAAGGAAGTCAGCCTACAGTCAGAAGCACCATCAGAGAAGTGGGTATCAAAACTAGGACAGACACAGATTAATCTGATTCTGAGAAAACAGAGAAAAGGGAGCTAGAACAGAATCTTGATCTTTCCCCTGCTGTGTCAGAAAAGAGAGTGACAACTACTGATAAAAATAAAACGGACTCGCTGATCTACTATTATTACTTATGACAGCTACTGATAAAAGTAAAACTGATCTAGCTGAACTACTATTATTGTTATTATTATTACTATTATAAACACTGATTAGTTATGTAAATGTTAAGAAGGTCCAGTGGGAACACAGTAGACTAATTAGAGCTAGAGAGAATATAACCAGAAATAAAGGCGAAATTTATAAACAGAGTCCCATTTCATATCCGCACTTTGAACAATGAATTGATTTGATCTACAGTGATTAAAGAAAGAGAATACATAGCCATGTATTTGAGTGGCTATTTATGGATGGATGGATGTGAGCCAGATTAACATTTTAGCCAGATTTTTCTGAAATGGTGTAACAAAGGAAATAGAAAATGTCTGTGCAGCTTGCCAACAATGTACAAAGACAGTGCTAAACCCAGGGTTTATAAACTTTTTCATAATGTTAACTATGATGGGAATACTTGAATATGCAATGAAATTTAGTGAGTCAAAACCTTTACGAAGAGTTAAAATCAAGTTTATAGCTGAATAACTTGCACTGCATTTTTTCCAATGTATGAATTAACTAAGAAATTCTGACAGACCAAGGCACCCTGCTCATGTCCATATATTACACAAACTCTGTAAAGCAGCTAATGGCCTCTCTATAGCATTCACAAATCGATGGGCTGGTTGAACACTTTAAAATAACCTTAACATTTATGCTAAGGAAAGTGATATGACAAGGCAGAAAGATTGCTCTGAAATCTCTGTTTTTTATGAGGGTGGTACATGCATATGACATGAAGTCCCTCTGTCTGAAATGGTATATGGCAGGCATCCCTGAGGCTTGCAAGATAAATCAAAGAAAACATGGTTGAGAAAAACACTCTGTTTAAAAGTGTAATACAGCATTTTGCAGACCTACAAGAGAGATTAGAAAGTTAGTGCCTGTAGTAAAAGAACATATGAAAAAGGCACAGCAAACACATCAACGAAAATGCAATAGGAATGCACAACTTAGAGTACTCAAAGCAAAGGACAAAGTATTGGTGCACAACGCTGAGAAAAAGTTACTCACAAACTGGGAAAGACTTTAGGAAGTTATAGAAAGGATAAGTGAGGCAAATATAAAGTGAGATAACCTGAAAAAAAAACAGACCAGAACAGGTATACCACATAAGTGTTCTCAAGTCTTGGAAAGAAACTTAGGTATCTGTAGTAAAAATGTTTGCAGAAGATAAGGCCCTCACATTATGTCCTGAAATCAAGATAGGTGAGGGACTATCAGTGTCCCAGAAACAAGAGGTTAAATAGCTTGTACTGAGGAATATGGGTATATTTTCAAAGTTGTGTGACAGGATCAATTTAAACCAGAAAAACATTGAAACTGTACCAGCTACTAGGAAACCCAGCACACAGCAATTAAGGTACAGAATTTGCTCAAGTTTGGGGTCATAGATGAATATGGTACAAAACGGAAAATAAAAACAAATCTAGTACAAATCCAAAGCAACTGGAGCACACAAGGACTAGGAGAGTAAAAAATAAAGAATGAAGTTTAATGAAGAGCTTTTCGTCGGGTACACTGACTTGACTTCTTCAGATAAACAATTAGTCTTAAGCTTGTGCTTAAGAACTCTATCAATAGTCATGTGACAAAAACATTTACATATTAAAAACAGTAATTAAGTCAATAACCATTTCTAGTTAACATTTTAACTATTTATAACTTTTTTTAAAAACTTTTTAGAAACTCTTTATCACAGTGAGAGAAATAACCTCATTACATTGGGCTGTGGTATAAGTTCCTGTGTTGTGGTATAAGTTCCTGTGTTGCCCATATCCTTACTTGGATAGGAGGAAGCTTCTCTGTTCACCAGTGAGAGTAGGGAGCTTTGAGCAGCCTATCTGTCCCTGGAGGAGTGGTCTCAGCCCAGCAACTAGTAGCTTATTGGCCGTTTTGGGCTAATTCCTATCTCTTTCAAGCTCCCTGCCTTAAAACCCGCATTTGTGCGGTTTTGCACAGTTTTGCACATTGCGCAATGTCGCACATCACACAGCGCTGTTTAAGCAGTTTTAAACTATTCCCGGCTCCACAAAGTGTGCTCTTCAATTTTTCCCTTAGAACTAGTCAAACTCTCAAAGCAAGCACTCAACCTTCCTTTTACAGCCCAGCATTTGCTCAAACTTCTCAAGTAAGCACTAACAAACTGTAGCACTACACCCCCTTATACTATTTAGAAGTACAAGGCTCCCTATTCGTCCCTTCTGGACAATCAATAAACCAGTTCTTTAAACTATTCAGGCATGTCCAAAGGTAAGTTTCAGGTATACTCTCCAGTCCAGCTGGTGAATCTGGGAATCTTGAGGCAATGTTACAATTGCCTTATTTACACAGACAACCCTCTCCTCCTTCCAACAAACTCAAATGTATGTGAGAGATACAACTATACAGCCAAACTGGAGGCCGAGCTCTCTCAACCCAAGACTGGCACAGTCAGTCAGGAGGAGAAGATAACCACTCGCACCACACAACCAGTCTCACATAGACCAATCGTATCAGCAAACAAGACACATAAACACACAAAAACATACTTGGAGGCTCTAAATAAAAATTTGCCAAAGCAGCAGAGACCTCCAAAGCAGACATCCAAGCAACCGCTACCCCACAATAATATTCACATATCACATACTTCACAAAGTCAGTGTGCCACACAGTCGCAGCCCTTAAGGCTAAATAACACACCAAATACACTAGTAATAGGAGACTCTGTTGTCAGGCACACTGACGTCCCACTCACCAGACTGAACAAGGAGAAGGTCACTGTAAGCTGCCTGTTGGGTGCCAGGATCCACCACATAACACAAGCACTCAGGTCACTCCAAAGCAAGTACAAATATGACTCTGTCATTGTCCATGTTGGTGTGAATGACCTGAGATGTACCTCCCTGGACTACATGAAAAGAGACATAGAGAAGCTCTCTGATCATGTAGCCCAGGCCGATATGACCCTGACCCTGAGTAGCATCTTGCCCTCACCAAGAATGATGCAACAGTATAAAGACAAAATGATCAATTTTAACAATTGGCTAAGCTATTGGGGTCATTCAAAGGGGGATCCAGTGTCTGTCAGCATGGGATGACATGCTCGACAAGCCACGTTGCTTCGCTAGGGACGGCTTGCACCTGTCACCCTTAGGCTTTTGAATACTGGCTAAGGCTCTTGCCACCCCCATAGTGCCTTTTTTAGGCAAGGCTCAAAAGACAAACCCACCTTCATAGACAACACAAGAAACATAAACTAAGGGTAATGCTACTCAATGCCAGAAGTCTAAACCTCAAGATGCACGCACTCGAGGCACTCCTCAGTATGGAGAAAATCAATATCTGTGCAGTAACAGAAACCTGGTTCAAGGCTCCACAGAGCACCCCAGCACTACCAGGATATAACTCATACCATGCTTTTCGGCCCCAGAACTTGGACCAAAATACAAAAGGTGGGTGAGTATCCGTTTTCATCAGGGATACCCACACCTCCAGGTTAGTGGCACTGTATGAGGCATCGGAGACCATCCATGTGCAACTAATAGTGGGCAAAACTAGTTTTCAGTTTGTAGCTTGCTACAGATCACCCACCTTGTCTCAGGACCCCCACTCGGCATTCCTGAGAACATTGGAGAATATGAAGGTCTCACCAAACACCATGATATTGGGTGATTTCAACTACCCAAACATTGACTGGGAAAACTACTCAAGTCCCAACTCCTTTGCCCAATGGTTCCTGGAGTTTATAAACTTAAATGCCATGGAACAACTAGTCACCACTCCCAAAAGAGGGGACAACATATTGGACCTGGTCATCACCAACATGGGGGCTCAATGTTCTATACCAGAGGTAAACCCCTCGTTGGTAAGATCAGACCATAAACTAATCACACTGGATTTCGTGTTTCACCAAGTTTCTTTCTATGTTCGCTTTTTATTGGTGCTGGCAGCAAAAGTTTTTAGTTGTGTTTGTACAGCCTGGTCTACAGCAAGGGCTTGCATCGATAGGAGTCTGCATTTTTGTTTTTATTCAACTGTTTTTGTGGTCGTGGTCTAATCCACATCCCGACCCCACCCCCAGCCAAGGAAACCACTGTGAAAAATTTCTCAAAAGCAAACTTTACACTTCTCAAGACAGAGGTGGAAAGCTTCAAAGCCCCTGGGCTAATGGAAAATGCTGCCCAAACCGCAGAATCCTTTACAAATGCATTCTATGAGCACCTACAGGAATGCATGGATCGAGCCATCCCAAGTAAAACCAAGACTCACTCCTCCAAAAACAGCAGACCAGTCTGGTGGACCCCAGCCATAAATAAGCTATACAGAAGAAGGAGGAAACTATTACATGAGAGAGCAAAATCCCAAAAAGGGAAGGCATCCCTGATCAGTACTAGCAAGAAACTATGACCCCTCATAAAATCATCAAAGGCCAGCTTTGAAAGAAAAATCACCAAAGACTCTAAAGATAATCACAAGGCCTTCTTTAGCTACGTCAAGATCTAGGTGGCGACTTTCAGATCTGCTCTGAGCTGGTACAAAATGGCAAAAAATACACTGAACCCACTGACATTGCCAACATCCTGGTGGACAGATTCAGTGCAAACTTTACCCCTCCTTCCCCCCAATAGGGCCAGTGTCTATCCCAGAAGAATGTAGCCTCCCAGACATCACAGACACACAGGTGGAAGCAGCCTTTTCCAAAGCAAAAAACAGCGTCAATGGGACCGGATGGTGTCCCGGGATGCGTCTTACATGAGCTCCAAAAAGAACTGAACCCTCACATAAAGTCACTGTTCAAACTCAGCCTTACTACAGGATATGTACCCAAAGAATGTCATACAGCAACAGGTATCCTGCTCCACAAAGGTGGCACCACAACGGACCCCGGGAACTATCGCCCTATAAGCCTGACTAGCCTGGTCTGCAAAGCTATGGAACGCATCATCATGGATCTCATAAACAAAGCCATTGGGAACCTCCAGACACTGGATCCTACCCAATTCGGCTTTGTTAAAGGCAGATCTTGCCTCTTAAACCTAGTTGACTTCTTTGAAACAGTTACCAAGGCCATAGAAGAGGGAAAGGTAGTCCACACAGCATACCTGGACCTCGCAAAGGCCTTTGACACAATACCCCACTCTGGCATTATAAATAAGCTTACCAGCTTAAATATCAAACCCTATGTCATGAGATGGATTGCAAACTGGCTCAGGGATAGAACCCACATGGTCAGAGTTGCGGGTGCCATGTCTGACTCCAAACCGGTTACAAGTGGCATCCCACAGGGCTCAGTCCTGGGAACTCTCCTGTTTGGTATATACTTCTCTGAGGTACAGGCAAGCACGGGAGGACTGTGGCTGACCAAGTTCACAGATGATTGCAAACTGGGAGCCATAATCAACTCTCCGGCTGACACAAGCATCCTCCAGAAGGGTCTTACGCAGACAGATACCTGGTGTCAGAACCATGGCCTCAAGCTAAATGCCAAAAAGTGCATAGTCATCCCCTTTGGGAAAAACAATGTGCCCACAAACTACCACATTGGTGGTAATCCGCTAAGTACGGAAGATGTAATTAGGGATCTGGGGACCCAAGTAGATAGTAACCTCTTTTTTGATAATCACATTACCAAAGTGGTTAGAAAAACCTTCTATATAGCCCACCTAATCATGAAAGGGTTCACATCTAGATCAAGAGAGGTCATTGTGCCCCTCTACTCATCACTTATCAGGCCCATAATTGAGTACAATGCCCCATTTGGGATGTACCTTATCCGACACCCGCAACAGCTAGAGACACCCCAAAAGTACCTCACCAAGAGGATCGTGGGCCTCAAACAGATGCCCTATGCAGCCCAACTAGATAAACTCCAGCTCTACTCAGTTGCTTATCGCCTACTCAAAGGCGATCTCTGCCTGACGTACAAGGCCATGTCTAACCCGGAATTAATGGACATTCTCCACCTCAAGAAATCCAAATCCTTTAGAGCTACATGCTCCAGGGATTTAAACCTCAGCACAACAATAAGTAGGACATGCTGGAGGGATAGATTCATATCCCAGAGGCTTCCCTCACTCTGGAATAGAATCTCAATCCATGTTAGGCAGAGCCCCTCACTGACCCTCTTCAAAAGAAATCTTGATGAGTGGATGGGAAATTGTAAATTTACACCTGGGATCACCTCTATGGCCCTGCTGGACAGAGGCTCAGGAATCTAATCTAAAAGGGAGGCGAACGCCAACACATTCTGGCTAGGCTTATAAATGCCCTAGGGCAGATAGCCTAGTACCTACCTATGAACCTATGAACCTATTGGTCACCAAAAACATTGTTTTAACAGATTTCAGAAAGCTAAAAATAGTCTCTTAATTTGATTTGCATGCCCTGACTGGATGAACTAGTGACAAAGATAGGCAAAGTTAGGTTTCTCTCAATTTTTAATCTCTACAAATTCTGTCAATTTTAGAAGTAAAAAAGGAAATGGTGTTTTCTATACTAGATGAAATGTTTTACTTTAGAGTCATGCCATTTTGACACCTTGGAGCATCAGCAAAGCTCTGACAGAGTACTGAGACCTTATACAAGATAGTCATCAGTATACCTGCAAATTATAGATGTAAAATTCATTAGGTTAAAGGATCTTATAAGAAACAGCAATTATGCTGATGCTAAATAAGAAATATAAGTAATTCAAAAATGCATATTGTGGAAATTGATATGGAAAGAGTTATCGGAAGAAAACTTGACAGTAGTGAGTATGCCAGATTTTGCATGGCCATTAGGTATAACAAAGATCCTGGTAAAGCGTATGAAAACTGAGAATGCAAAGACTGCAATTACCACAACATGCACAATTCTTTAAACGTGAGAGTAGAGATGAAAGTAAGATACAATAAAGTAAAATAAGTTAAGAAGTGAAATTGAAATGCAAATAAACAAATAATTATATGTCTATTTTGGAGGATCATATGCACATAATACTGTTTGACTATCAAAGAGGAAGCATGGAAGTTATATGGTAAGATAAATCATTTTGCTGAAGTGTAAAGAGCAGGGAGGAAGGTAAAAAATATCAGCCACTGAAAAAGTTTAACAAGACTGTGTAAGAGAAATTTTGTATATCCTGTAGACCAAGGGCAATAGTATGCAGTAAAGATGCTGCAGCAGAAATTATGGACACACAAACACACACACACACACATATATATATATATATATATATATATATATATATATATATATATATATATATATATATACATACAATATATAAACATAACACAGCTATCAAGTCCGAAGTAAAAATTAGGTAAGTGAACCCAGAGGCACGTGTGCTTCTTTAGTCATGTGCAGCTGTCAGCATACGGAGTAAATATATTTGCAATGAAATGCATACAAAGCCATCCCTTAGACATATGTTGAGCAATATATAGGCTTATTACTTGAACATTTACCTAATACTTCTGTGACATTTTACTTCAGAAGTTGAAAAACATCAGTTTACACACTTGAGCAAGATCAGTTATGAATGAGCTACCTAAAAAAAAATCACATTATCAGTGAGATATTAAGTAAGGTAGAGGTTAAAAAATCTGGCCCAAAAATAATTAATGTATTAAAAGTTTACTGTGACATATTCCAATGGTTATGATAATTGAAAAATGTCCACATAAAGTTTTTTATGAAAAGGTTTGTAAAACCAGTAGAACAGGGACACTGCAAGCTATGTTTTCAATGATGGCAAAAGGAAGGTCAACAATTAAGGTTGTTAGTGGAAGCATAAATTATTGAAATAGTTATATCTTCTATTCCATGAGTGCCATACATAGAAACTCCTTCAAAGCAAAAGCATGTTGGTGAAGTCTGCATATATATTGACTTATGGCAAGCCAATAAGTTAAAGCAAGGAGAGAGAGACACACATGGCACTAATGACAGCTGACATCATTGTGGAATTAAATGGTGTTTGTGCATTGATTATTTTAGACACGAAATGTGAATATCACAATATCGATTTAGATTCATGGAGGAAAAGAGTAATAATACTCTCCACACGTAGACTTGAGAAGGTAAAAGAGATATTCATAAGGTGTAAACTCCCATTTTGAAAGTTTAAAGTATGACACATCAGCTATGACAAGAAACTGCAAATAATATAAATTGTAATTGAATTGTAAGAATGTGTCAGCAGTCTAACTATTGCAAAAATGAATTCTGGGAATTCTACTACAAGTAGAACTGCAAGAATTTGGGTTATTTTGATAAAATTCTGAATGCATTGGACACGATTTCCTTTGAGGTGTCAGTAACAGAAACAGATGGAAGGAATGGTTGTATTTCTATAGATGAGGTAAGTGTACTGATTAACCAACTCTGCACAGGGAAGGCGGTAGAGATGAAAAATATCCAGTGGGAAATATTGAAAGTGTTGAACTTTGTGATGGGTTTTATGGAAAATACACCTCTTTGTTGATGGAAGTTTGGGACAGTACCTCCATTATGGGAAATTGTGAGAATGGTCCCAAATTTAAAAAGGTGGACAGAAGAGTGCATTTTAATTATGGAAAGATGATACTCTGACTCTTGAGAAAGCCAGCGAGAATGTGCAGGAAAAGGCAAATTTGTCAAATAGTCAAGCCTCTGATACATAAAAAATCAATGTGAATTGCAGTCTGGCTGCCAAAAACTGATCAAGTCGTTATCCTTGCACAGACACAGGAGTGGTCATGAGGATTTACCAGTACTATCAACATGTTGACAGACCTCAAGGAGACATATGACCACATATCCTGAGGTGTCTGGGGGAGATGCTGTAGCAATATGGGGCCACAGGGTCAATAGTTCATTGCATTGAATTTCTGGATTTATGCATCAAGGTTTATGTACATATTCCCATCATTAAGAAAAAGTACAGAGATTGTCGATCTTGGAAACATAATCATTACATCTTTGGTATTAATAGAATATACTGCTGACTTAGGTTCAAGTGACTGCTATCTCCAGCACACTGTGGAGTGGTTCACTGATAGGGGTGAAACAGGCAGGATGAAAATCAACACATACAAGTCAAATATTTTGTTTTTCTCACATAAAATATTAAATTGCTTTCTGCAGGTTTGGTAGAGACAGCTTCCTCGTAATGACTTGAGATCTGATTCATTGCTGAAGGTAAATAAGGCAGGAAAATTGAAAACAGGATGGTTGTAGTGCTAGCAGCAAATAACCAGTGTACCAGACTGTGGTGATCAAATGAGAACTAACTGTTAGGGTAAAGCTATCCTCATCTATGGTAATGAGTTTTGAGACTGAGATTGAGACTGACTGAAAAGATGAAACAATACAGACAGGAAGCAAAACTGAGGTTAATTTACAGGGGAGATTGGATAAACCTGTGAAAGAATGAGGAATTTGGCATTCAATGAACATCTTACATTATAGCTGCTACAGCCGAGGTTAATAGAGTCACTTGAAGTTTTTTGGGCAACGTGTAAGGATGTCCCTTGGGATCTTCCCATGAGAAATATTTCAGGCATGACTCAGCGGGATAATGTCTTAGGGCAGGTACAAGATATATTGGAAGAATTGCATCTCTCACCTTGCTTGGAAATATAAGATGAACTAGAGAATGTTTCTTAGCATAGGGAAGTCTAGTTTATCTGCACAGCTGCTACTGGCAAACCTTGCACTTGGACAAGTAGTTTAGAAAATGAGTGGATGAATAGAAAGAAGTCTGGCAACAAGACAGGTCCAGGGGAGCTTAAAAAGGTGTCCTGACAATAAATACGTGCAAAGTGAACTCGAAGATGTACTAGAGTCCTGTGATTTCATTTAAATTTTCATCAGGAGGAATGCCACTTTACCAAAATAAAGTTAAGGTATTACACAGTATTTATCTCATCTCCAAGAAATGCAAAAGAAATGTGGAGTTTGTTAAGAATGTCATACTATAGTTTACATTTTTTTATGTAGTAGATTAACATCACTACTAATCAAACTAAAAAAACACTGTTCATTCTCAGAGGACAGGCAGCATTCTGTACAAATTAAAGGAGATTGTGAGTTATGATTCTGTAGTGAAGTATTTTAGTCCAAACCATGACGCTAGTTTAGAAGGACATGATGACTAGAAGACCTGGACGTTACAATAAAGCAAAACTAATGACTGGAAAAGAAATTAATAGTTATACAAGCAGAACACAGTCAGACATTGAAAAAAATTTCCAACCTGAAAATGAGGTTGTTTCTATTGTTTGGTCTTGTGACAGTTTTATACATTTATGGAAAATTGTTTACAGTTTGAATAAACCAGTAAAGATTATTTTAACAATCTCATGTCAAGACCGCAAATAACATTTGAAGAATGTGGTCCAAGGTCAGACTGAAGTTTAAGGAAAGAGAGGGCAACACTGCAGATTGTGTTTATAGATATCCATAAATATCTGGTGGAAACAGGAAGGGTATTCAAAAGTAAGAGATGATTGTATAAATATGCTGAGATAGTGCTCTTTTCCTAGCACGCTGATTCTGGAGAGACTGAAGGAGAAACTGAAAAGGATACATTTCATATAGCTGAAACAGAAAAGATGAATAATCCAAAATTGTGAAAAGAAAATGTAAAAACCATAAAAGTAGCATCACATTATCAACTAGTGACAATTATTTAGCTCAAGGCAGTAGCGTTTTAAATCTAGCTACTTTCCAGAGAATACCAGATAGAATAGCTCATAAACCTCATTTAGTTATTAGAAAACACCAAGGCATTGGTGTAAAAGATTTGTAGAAATGGGCAGATCTAAGCCACATGGCTGCCACAGTTCATTAAATATGATATGTTTACCATATATTGCTCATTCGAAATGGTATGTGAAACGCTAAAATACACAGGAAATGACAATATTACTGGATAGTGACCTTGTACAAGACTGCAGCACAAAACATAGAAAAAAAATAAGAACATAAAAAGTAATAAGTGATTGACATTCCATTAATGGCATGCCATACATCTATTTCTGTAGAACAAAATTACATGTATGCCTTTTAAAATAAATTAATGCTGACATTTTTTAAATAAAAATGTATTTATAATGAATGTAAATATCAAAGTTATAGTTGTCGCATAAAAAGTATTAAAGTAAGTTTTATTTAATTCAACAGAGGCAATGAGGTAGAATAATGGAAAATAAAATGTACCATACTCATACCATCACTTGTTCTGATAAATGTAATGCACATCCAGAGTAAAGAATAGCAGGTAAGTTAAGATGTGGCATAAGCACTGGCTAGACTGCCCCTCCATTACGTTGTATTCAGCATGTACTTTCTCATACAAGATAATATAATCTATGTGTTGTAGCTTTGGGAAGTGCTTATAATGGAAGGTGAACCATTAATGGGTGATGAAACAGTCTGGAACCTGTGAGGTTAAATGTAACTGCCTTCTTTTTTTGAAACTGCTCTATATTAACATAGTATATATTCTAAGAAAGGATTTAGAATGGAATTTGATAAAGATGTTCTTCATATTGATCACTACTGCAGTAACCTTAGCTATACGGGTTATATCCTGCCAAGGATATAACAGCTGGCCAGCTTCCAAATCTTTAGGGTACCTTCCACGCACCCAAACTGTCAAGCAGCTTGAGCTGAGCTGACTAAAAGACAAGTTTGCATGTGAAACCCTTCAGAGCTTTACTGCCGCCGAAAAGTACATTCCTCTGAGGCTTCTGAGAATCAATGGTTGGTTTGTGCTTTCCTTAGATGGGCAGATAAATTCTCCTTTGGTAAAACAAAACAACAAAAAAAACTTCCATTTTCTTATTTTTGTCTGATGTTTTATTACTTTAGTCTTCAGGAAAGTTATTTTAAAGCTAAGGGTGTTAATGTATTAACAGATTACCTCGAGTTTGTAACATACTTTTAAATGGAGTGCTCGCTGTTTCTGTCAGTTTAAAAGTCATGCTATCTAAATGTTAAACTGTGTTCTGTGTAGAAATTGTGCTTATTTTAAGGTTGTGGTGCTGCTGTAGTGTTTGAAAGCACTTTTTACTGTGTTTTTTTGTCAAAAAAGCTAACTTTTGTGAACTGGTAGTTTTACTGACATTGTTGCTTGTTTACCCCAGAATAGAGACACCATTTTTGGCTTGACCATGGAACAGACTGTCACTCTCATGGTCATTCTTTCTTTCTTTCTTCCAGCCACAAAAACAGCTTTTGCCACCACAGCAGGCTAGCAATTTGCCTCAGCCACATGTGAGAGACTCTGCTGTGGCCATTTGTTGTACCTCAGACCACTCATCTTTTACCCAGATCCACCTTCTTTTTGACTAGTTTCTGGTAGAAAAAGTGGGATGCCTTCTTTCCTGAAGAGATTCAAGATTCTGAATCTGAATACCCAGATCCACCTTCTTTTTGAGTAGTTTCTGGTAGAAAAAGTGGGATGCCTTCTTTCCTGAAGAGATTCAAGATTCTGAATCTGAATAGGAAGATGCAGGGATGGATTCAGGGTTTTGTCCTCAGATTTCTGATTTAGACTCAGAGGAAAGCTTTGTTTCTGATTCTCCCTCTGGGGCTTACTCTTTTTCTTTTTCTAACATTACTGCTAGAATGTCCCAGTGTTTTCAGTGCGAGAACACTGTGGTTTCTCAGTCCTTTAAAAAATACTATGTTACAGAAGTATTTTTCAGAACCTACACCCATTCTTCCTGGCTTGCTTTTTTTGCTTTAGAGAATGTGTGTCTTACTGCCAGCAATTTTCCTGAGAGTCAGCCAACTGTCCCTAAAAAGGCAGATATGACATATACATAGGTTCATAGGTTCATAGGTGTGTTCTAGGCTAATGGCCTTGGGGCCTTTACAAGCCTAACGCATAGGATTACTTTGGCATTGTGCCACCTGACCTTAGTTCCCAGTGCCTCTGTCGAGTAAAGCCACTGGAGTGATCCCTGGGGTGAATTTTCTACTTCCCATCCACTCATCAAGATTTCTCTTGAAGAGGGCCAGTGAGGTGCTCTGCTTGACATGTATGGGAAGTCTATTCCATAGCATGGGCAGTCTCTGGGTTATGAATCTGTCCCTCCAACATGTTCTGTTGATTGTGGTAATGTGGTTGAGGTCTCTGGAGCATGTGGTGTGGAGGGATTGGGATTTCTTTAGATGTAGCATTTCTAACAGAGCTGGGTCAGACATGGCTTTGTAAGTCAAGCAGAGATTGCCTCTAAGTAGGCGATATGAGACAGAGAATAGTTGGAGTTTTTTTAGTCTGCCCATATAGGGCAAATGTTTAAGGCATAGGATTCTCTTTGTGAGGTACTTTTGTGGCCTCTCCAGTTGTTTCAGGTGTTTAGTGATGTACATGCCAAATGGGGCATTGTATTCAATGACTGGCCTAATGAGGGAAGAGTAGATAGAGACAATGACCTCTTTCTTCCTGGATGAAAAACCCTGAGTAATGAGATATGCCACATAGAAGGACTTTCTCATCATAGTGCCATTCTGGTGGTCAAAAGAGAGGTTGCTGTCAACCTGTGTTCCCAGATCTCTTATAACACCTTCTGTGTTCAGTGGACTACCAGCGATGTGCTAATTCATGGTAACTGTTTTTTTTTCCAAAGGGGATGACAACACATTTTTGGCATTGAGCTTAAGGCCATGGTTCTGATACAGACGTTGGTCTCAGTGAGACCATTCTGTAGAATGTCAACATCACTTTAGGAGTTAATAATAGCTCCCAACCTACAATCATCTGCAAACTTTGTCAGCTAGAGTCCCTTCGTGTTGGCTTGGACTTCAGAGAAGTAGATACCAAACAGGAGAGGACCCAGAACCTAACTCTGTGGGACTCCACTCGTGACTGGTCAGAAGTCTGACTTGGAGTCAGCTACTTTCACACTATGGCTTCTACCTGTGAGCCAGTTTGCAACCCACCTAGTGATATAGGGGTTGATGCCTAACCTAGTGAGTTTTTCTATGATTCCTGAGTGGGGAATGGTGTCAAAGGCCTTGCCAAGATCAAGGCAGGCTGTATGAACCACCTTGCCTTCATCCACAGCTCTGGTGACTGACTCAAAGAAGTTGACCAAGTTGAGCAGGTATGATCTACCCTTCACAAAACCAAACTGTGTGGGATCCAGAGTTTGGAGATTCCATATATCCTTGTTTATTAGGTCCATGATGATGTGTTCCATAGCTTTGCATATCAGACTAGTCAGGCTAATGGGGCGGTAGTTCCCAGGGTCTGTAGTCGCTCCTCCTTTGTGAAGAGGGATGACTGTGGCAGTGCACCATTCAGTAGGGACAAAGCCTGAGGTGAGGCTGTGATTGAACAGGGCACACAAGTGAGGTGCCAGTTCCCTCTGTAGATCATGTAGAACACAGCCACGGATATTGTCAGGTCTCATAGAAACTGTATTCTTGACCTTGGACAGTGCTGTTTTAACCTGTGCATTAGTAATACTGGGTGCCTGGCAATCTACTGGTATTGTGACTGGTCCCTTGGGGGGAGAGAGGGGTAAAGTTGGCACTGAATCTGTCGGCCAGTATATTGGCAATATCTGTTGGCTCAGTATAGAAGGTACCACTGTGCAGTAGCTCAGAGCAAATCTGGGTATTGTCTTGGAGATTCTTTACATAACTATAGAAGGCCTTGTGGGTGTTATTACTATCTGCTGCAATTCTGTTTTCATAGCTAGCTTTAGATGATTTGATGAGGGATCTCAACTTTTTGTTGAGGCTGATAAGGGAGCTTTTCCAGTCTTGGGACTTCACCTTATTCTGCATCAGTTTCCTCCTTCTGTTGTAGAGTTTGTTTATGGCAGGGGACCACCAGATTGGCCTTCTTTTTTTGTTGGAGATTGTCTTGGTTTTATTGGGTATGACAAGATCCATGCATTTGTGTACGTGTTCGTACAGTGCATTGGTGTATGATTTGGTGGTCATGCAACTGATATCCATTTGCATGGGTGCCGTGAAGTTAGCCATCTCTGTTTTTAGGAGCCCAAAGTTAGCTTTGGAGAAGTTTTTCATGGTGGTTACCTGTTAGAGGGGGAGGGATGTGGATTTCCAAGGTGATTAGTTTGTGGTTGGATCTAACCAGGGAGGAGTGGACTATTAGTGTAGCGCAATGGTCGCGCATGTTAGTAATGACCAGGTCAAGGATGTTGCTACCTCTAGTGGAGGTAAGAATGAGCTGGTCCAGGGCATTGGATTTAATGAATTTCAGGAAACATTGGGCAAGTGTATTGGTACATGAGTAGTTTTCAGGAAACGTTGGGCAAGTGTATTGGTACATGAGTAGTTTTCCCAGTTAATGGAGGGGTAGTTGAAGTCACCCAGTATGAGAGTGTTAGGTTGGACCTTAATATTCTCCAGGGTGCTTAGGAACGTGGAGTGTGAGTCTTGGGACATGGTTGGTGACCTATAGCAGGTTAAGACCTGAATCACTGTCTTACCCAATGTTAGCTGCACCTGAAGTATCTCAGATGTGTTATGTTGGGCTACCAGTCTGGAGATGTGCGCATCCTTTATGAATATGGAAACACCACCACCTTTGGAGCTTTGGTCCAAGTTCTGGGGCCAAAAGGTGTGGAATGAGTTATAGCCTGGTAGTGTAGGGGTGTTTTCTGCTGCCTTCAACCAGGTCTCTGTTATGGCACAAATGTCAGTGTTCTCCATTTTAAGGAGTGCTTCGAGCGAGTCCATTTTGAGATTTAGACTTCTAGCATTGAGCAACATAACCCTCAGATTGCATTTGTTTGTAGCTGTAATGGTGGTAATTTGGTCTTTGGAACACTGCCTAAAAAAGGCACTATAGGGGTGGCAAGAGCCTTGGCCAGTATCCAGAAGCCCAGAGGTAACAGATGCAGGCCATCTCTGGCAAAGCATTGAGGTCTGTCAATCATGTCATCCCAGGTAGACAGATACTGTATCCCCTTAGATTGACACCAGAAACTCAGCCAATTGTTAAAATTAATCTGCTTGTACTGTGGTATCATTCTGGGAGATGGTAGGATGCTGCTCAGAGCTAGGGTCATACCCACCTGGGCTACATAATCTGAGACCTCCTCCATGTCTCTTTTCATGTAGTCCAGGGAGGTACGTCTCAGGTCATTTACACCCACATGTACAATAACAGAGTCATATTTGTACCTGTTGTTGAGGGATCTGAGTGCATGCGTTATGTGGTGGATCCTGGTGCCTGACAGGCAGCTGACTGTTACTTTCTCCTTATTCAACCTAGTGAGTGGGACATCAGTGTGCCTCACTATTGAGTCACCTATGACTAGTGTGTTGGGCATGCTGTTTTGCCTTAGGGGCTTTGGTTTAGTGGTACACTGTTTAGGAGAGTTATGTGTCTTGTGATTAGTGTTGTGCTGTGGTGGTCGAGCGTGTTTCTGCTTTGGAGGTCTCTGCTATTAGGGTAGATTTTTATTGGGAGCCTCCGCAAAGTTGGGTGTGCAGTTTGTGCTTTTATGTGAAGGCAGTGCTGACGTGTGTTCTGGAGGGCTATATGTTCCATGTGGTGTGGTGGAAATGTTGACCTTCTCCTCTTGACCAGCTATTCCAGTCTTGGCTGGAGAGTACGTAGCTTCCAATTTGGATTTATAAGTGCATTGCTCGCAAGTCTGAGTGTTGGGAGGTAAGAGAAGAGGGTTGTCAGTGTACATGAGGCAGTTGCTACATTGCCTCAGGATGCCCAAGTTCACCAGGTTAATAGGGAAAAGCACAGGGAACTGACCTTTAGACATGCCTGGAGGGGAGGGCATTAATAATAACTACTGGAGCTGTTTTCTTGTAAAACATTTAGTGCTGGTAACACTTTTGTGTGCTACAATAATTGCTACAAGATGTCTGGTAAAGTGCTAGATTAATAAGCTAGTAAAAGTGCAGGAGAGGAGAGAACTAGTAGATCTAAGAGTAAAATTGAAAAGCAGACTTTGACACTACTTAGAAGCTTACATACAGTCCTGGATACAGCAAATCTGTATCTGGACTTGACTAGTTACAGGAACGGGAGGAAAAGAGCAAACGTGGACTTTTAAACCAGAAAGTTGAAAGATATGGAAAAACTGCCCAAATGGTTAATATACTACAATTTCTGGGCCAGAAACCACTCCTCTTGTGGTAGATAGGCTGCCTAGTGCTTACCACTCCCAGTGATAAGCTAGAAGGCTTCCCTCCAACACAGAAAGGCTTGGGGGGGGGGGGGCTCAGAAGCTTACAAACAATCCTGGCTTTTATACACTATTCCCAAACCTGACCCAGTGGCTATAGTCTTAGTTGACTCCTCAGCTGCTAAGCACTTAGTTAATTCCAATCCTACTCTTTCAAATAAGGATGGGAAAATTATTCATAGGTATGGGGGGAAAAGTGTATACTTCTGGAACTTTCAATTTCAGAATTTTAAATTTTTGAGCTCATATGTTAAAGTTTATACTTACACATTGTGAAAGTATTAGGAATGTTTTATCTACTATTTCTTCTTGTGAAGAAAAATCTGGTTTAAATAACTTACTTTCTTTGATTGCACAAGTTACTGCTCATTGTTTGCAGTGTGTGTGGCTCTGTTGATACTTCTTCTATGGCCACTGGTAAGGTTTTATATAGGCTTGCTTGGCTACATTCTCAGAACCTTCCAGATAAAGTTAAAATGAGATTTTAAATTCTCCCTTGGATAGACATTTATTGTTTGGCCCCTCTGCTACAGAGGTGATCAAAAGGTTTATGAAAGGGGCAAGCTGAGACAGGAAATCTCTAAGATTTTTCAGCCCTCCTTTTCCAAATTGCCCAAGAGATTTTTTTTCTCCTCATCCAATTTTCGCAAGAAAAAAAAAAAAAGAATAAACAGCCTCAACAAAGTTTAGGTAAACAGGCATTTAAGAAGAAAAGAAGTGGCAAGCAGGTTCAGAAAAGAACTCTCAAATCTCCCAAGCCAAGGACAATCCAAGGCTGAGTGATTGTTCAAGAGCTCTTGTGACCACTTCCCAGCCTGGTCCTGTTTCTCTTCCAAAAAGTCTGAATTTTCATTTTTCTCTTTGGCAACAGATTGTTTCAGACAAATGGGTTCTGAAAATCATTTATCAGGGTTACAGATGACAGTGAGTGGAAATTTCTACTTTCTGGGCATGGGGGTCATTCCTCATCTTACAGATCAGACTGTTTTGTTTCTACTTGTTCTTCATCACATGCTGTCCCAAGGAGGGATAGAACCAGTTCCTCCTTCCCAGGTAGGGAAGAGGTTTTATTCAAGGATGTCCCTAGTCTCAAAGAAAGAAAATTCTTGGAGACCAGTTCTGGATCTTTCTTTTCTAAACCTTTTTTGTGATAAATCACAAATTCAAATTACGTCAATTCACAACTTTTTGCCTCTTCTTCCTCTTTCAAGTTTCCTGGTAAGACTAGACTTAAAAAAAGATGTTTATCATTACATTCGTATTCAATCCAGACTTCAGGTGTTTCTTAAGGTTTTGTATGTCTGGATCACATTATCAGTTCTGTGCTGTACTCTCTGGACTATCCACTGGACCAAGAGTATTCAAAATGTGTCTAGCTCCAGTTATAGGCCATTGCAAGCTACAGGATTTTCACATTTTCCATATTTAGAAGACTTGCTTTTTTTTTCTCAGTCTTTTTCACAATGTCAGGAATCTCTTTCATGGGTGAGATATCTCTTGCACAGGCTGGGATTCCAAGAAAACATTCAAAAGTCTTTCTTGACTCCCTTATACAGGATTATGTTTCTGAGATATCAATTAGACACTTCCATTCAAAGACCTTTTCTTCCACAGGAAGAGATAGATCTTTATTTTGATCTATTTCTAATTTTTTCCACCCAGACTTCAATCATTGCAAGGGAACACCTCCAGATTTCGAGTGTCATGGCATCAATGATTCTCATGATACCCCTGGCAAGATTCCATATTAGAAAGATACAGCGCTGTCTGAAATGTCTGTGGTGCCAGCATCAGTACCCTTTATCTTTTCAGATCGCAGTACTGGGGTCTGTTAGAAGAAACATCATTTGGCAGAAAGAACAAATATCCTTAAATCAAGGTCTCCACTTCTCCCTCCCTGCCCCAAAGCAGTCAGTTACCACAGATGCTTTAGACTTTGCTTGTGGAGCAGTTCCAGGAGAGATAAATGCACAGGGGGTGTGGTACACCAAGGACAGATACAAGCACATAAATATGAAGGAGATTCTTGCCCTGATCAAGACAGGCACTCAATCCTCTGAATTGTCTTTGGTCCCCAGGACATCTTCAAGTGGTTACTGATAAATACCACAGTGGTGGGGTTCTTTGACATACAAGGGTGAACCAGGTTGCAACCCCTTTGCAGACTAGCCATGTTAACTTGAGTATTTGCTTCACAGCACAATCTCAGTCTACAGGCACCCTACATTCCACCAAAGCAAAACTGCATGGCAGACAAACTAAGCAGGACCAGGACAGACCCTCATGAATGGAAATTAGATCCAGGGATCTTCCAAGATTTGATCCATCTGTGGGGAGTTCCTTAAGTAGACCTCTTTGCCTCATCTGTGAACAATCAACTGGCAATATTCTGTTCCAGGACTCCATGCAAGAAGGTCTGGAAGACAGATGACATTTTTCTTTCTTTGGACAGGAATATTCCAGTATGCACTTCCATCCTTTCTGCTAATATCCAGGATACCTATGAAGATTAAGAGGAACCTCCAAGATCGTTGTGGTCACTCCCTTGTGGCCCAGACAACCATGGTTATCCCTTCTTTTGAAAATGGCCATGGGCAATCATGACAAACTTCCTCACAGAATCGATCTTGTCACACAAGAACAGAGGTGTTTAATACACCCTGACATCAATCTTCTTCAACTGACTGCCTGGATGAGAGGGTCGTAATTCCCTTTAGGCATCTCTTTTCTGAGGACATAAAGCAGGTATTAACAGAGGCAAGAAAGGCTGCTACTTGAAGATCATGTATTAGCAAATGGAAAAGGTTATCTAGTTGGTGCCAGTGACATAACCAGCACCCATTCAGGGCTAGTTCTTTTCTGGATTTACATTATTTGTGTGAGTTACCATCCTATGGCCTTTCTTATTCCTTTTCAAGGTTCATTTATCAGCCATTTTAACATGTCTGCCCATGGATATTCCTTTTTTAAAGAAGTTGCATATCCAAGTAAACTGGTGACACCTCACTGGGATCTTAATTTTGTGTTAGAATAACTAATAATTCCATATGAACCAGCTAATCTGGTTGAGTTGAGGTTCTTAACATGGATAATAGTTTTATTAATTGCTCTGATTTCTGCAAAGGGTGTCTGAGTTTCAGGCTGTTACAGTGAGTCAATCCTATCTCATGTTCCACAAAGACATGATTTATTTGAGAACTAATCCTTATTTTATGCCTAATATGGTATCTGAGTTAACTTTTATACCATCTATCTCACTGTTTTCTTTCCTGAACCTAGAAATGAGGGAGAAAGGACACTCCATGCCTTTTATGTCCACAGATAACTCAGGTACTATCTTGACATAACTAAATCATTTGGATCATTGTCGCAATCATTCATTTCCTGTGAAGGTAAGAAGAAGGGACTACTGGTGTCAAGACAGACTATTTCCAAATGGATGTCTAAGGCTATCACTCACCATGACAAATCTGTTCCAGGCACATGACTTCTGTGGATTTTTGGAAAAGATTGAATTCTAGAAGTATTCTAGGAGGTAGTACTTGGTCATCTGTATATACTTTTACAAAGCACTATAAGATGGATTCCTTCTCTAGATCATGCTTTGCTAAGACCATTCTCTCAGGGGCTCCTGGACCTCTGTCCTTCCACTTTCCAAATATATTTAGCTATGGTAATCTACCCATATAGCTAGGGATGCTGCAGCAGTGATCAGTATGAAGAACATTGTACAGCTGTGTAAGGTGAACTTACAAAATAGCAGATGTTTGAATTATCACGGCTGCAGTAGCTACTCCACTCCCACCTTATTTTTTGGTGTGTTTTTTCTGCCAGTGTGTGGATATTTATTGTTTATTATTCCTACAGGGCTCAGTCTCTCTCTCTCTCTCTCTGCTGGCCGGAAAGCTCTGGAGGACTTCACCCCCAAACTTGTCTTTTATTCAGCTCAGCTGAAGCTGCTAGACAGTGTGGGTACATGGAAGGTACTGTGGTGCTTTGGAAGCTGTCTGGTTGTTATATCCTTGGCAGGATATAACTCATATAGCTAAGGCTACTGCAGCAGTGATCATCTGAACATTTACTTTTATGGCAAGTTCAACTTACACAACTGTACTTTCTTTAAGTGTAATAATAGCTAACTTGAAAAAAAATTTATATGATTCTTCTACTTATCCCGCATGTTATTTTTTAGTTAATAGTATGTATGCTTGTTCATATAAGGAAGAATCTTATTGTATGGTTCTTTTGTAGTAGTATTATTCTGGTCATGTTCATATTGTATAGTTTATCATTTTATGTTAATTAGTCATGTGTATATGTTGTCATTCTGTTGACATGCATGCATTTAAGCCAGGTTCTTTGTTAGTTTGCTGGGAATCTTGCATTTGAAACATATACACTTTTACCACATCCTCAGTGTAATAGTCATTACTCCATGATGTCTGCTTCCTGAAACTGAATGTTTTACATTATCAGATACTTTCCTCACATCAATGCTCTGCTACATTCATTTCTCTCTCCAACATAGTCTGCACATTAATATACCTTACTCACATCAATGCCTTGCAGCATTCATCTTGCCCTCCAACATAGTCTGTACATTATTAGATACCTTAATCACATCAATGCCTTGCAGCATTCATCTCACCCTCCAACATAGTTTGTACATTATTTGATACCTTAATCACATCAATGCTCTGCAGCATTCATCTCTCCCTCAAACATAGTCTGTGCATTATTAGATACCTTAATCACATCAATGCCCTGCAGCATTCATCTCTCCCGCCAACATGATCTATACATTATTAGATACCATACTCACATCAACACTCTACAACATTAATCTCTCCCTCAAATAGTCTGTGCATTATTAGATACCTTACTCACATCAATGCCCTTCAGCATTCATCTCTCCCTTAAACAGTCTATACATTATTTTATACTTATATGTCTTTATCTCACCTTCTTATACTCCCACCCACCAAGTTTCCTCCAATATTCCAAACCATAAGCTAATGAATTTAGCCATAGTCTTATAATTTCAACATAATAACACTAAGAGCATTCAACTAATGATGTCCATTTTAAAAAAAAAACAAGTTTGTAAAAAGGTGCACACTTCCAAACAATAATCAGCCATAGTTAAGATGAAATAAATAAATAAAAAGTTTTATTCCAGAAGTAGTGCAATGAATATTAAGTGCTTTCATCCTGCTACTATCAGGACTTCATCAGAATAAATTAAAAAGTAGACACAATGTTTTAAATATCCCCAAATGGCGCCCCACAAAAATGTAAACCATTTGACTTTTAATAGCTAACTGTTAAAAAGTCAAATGGTTTAAAATTTCTTTTTGGCGCCATTTGGGGATATTTAAAATGTTTAAAATTTTTTTAAAACCATTTGACTTTTAACAGTTAACTGTTAAAAGTCAAATGGTTTTAAAAAAATGTTGGCACCATTTGGGAGTATTTAAAGCATTCTGTCTGTTTTTTAATTTATTCTGATGAAGTCCTGATAGTAGTGAGATGAAAGCAGTTAATATTCAGTGCACTACTTCTGGAATAAAACTTTGTATTTATTTCATCTTAACTGTGGCTGATTATTGTTTGGGAGCATGCACCTTTTCACAAACTTTTTTTTTTTGGTTTTAGTAACTTGGAGGTCCTCCTTTTGTGGTTATTTTGGTTCATGAATACTGAGAACTGGTGTGCCTCCATGGTGATGGCTGCTCAGCAAGAAATTAATGGGAATGGTCAATCGGACCATGTTAATTCCTTGTTTGATGAGACGAGGATGGCAGCGGCTTTTAACCAGCTTAATGTGGAGGTTCAAAGTATGAAGGGAGACCTCACCCAGTTGGTTGAGTTTTTAACGCAACCCAGAATCTCTTTTCCACATGGGCAGGCAGCTTCTTCTTGTCGCCCAAGAAACAGCAACGGCCCGAACAGCACCTACAATGTTTCTTCATGTAGTTCGCTGAGGGATTTATCAAATAGTGACATTCAGGGAAGCCAGAGAAACCCTTTTGAGTTTGTGCATTCCTCAGAAAGTGGGACCAACGTACACAGGATTTTAAGCAATATTAATTCTAAAGAAAAGAATCAGAACACGATGGAAAACTGTGGACATGCCTCTTTTCCTACAGGTACTGTTTCTCCACCTTGCTGTGAATGCACAATGGATTTGGGAAAGGGGAACAAAATTTCTAACATTGACTTTAACCAAAGAGAAGAGTTTGATAAATGGGCAAACTCTTTTTCTAGAAAGGACATTTTTACTGGAGAAGCTAACCAAGATAGACATTTTTATAACAATGAAAACACTGTTAACATTAAGTCATTAAAGGATGGCATCAGAGATGTGGAATTCAGACTGTTTAAAATGAAATGTGCCAACATAGATATTTTATATTTAGAAGAATGTATTAATAGGTGACTTTGTAAATATCCAATTTTTTTTTATATAATGCTGAAATAATCAAAGATTTCAATGATGTTTTTGATCAATTTGGGTTTGAGCTCATGAAATTAATAATTAAATACAACAAGAAAAAAGTGGAGCAATTACTGGGTGAAGCAGAGGTTTTAAACAAAATGATTAAAACTGATTTACTGTTTGATTATCACAGGGACATTTCGTCAGAACAAATAGGAAATGTGAGAACATTATTAGAGGAAACAGAATAAAATTATTAGGGACACCAGACAGAGAATAAAGCTTATACATTTTGGGGGAGGTTGTTAAAGAGACATTCTCACAGTATCAACAGTTTTAATGACCCCAGTTTAGTGGTGCATATTGATGGTGAGAATGGATTAACAAAAGAAACTAGCAATGAAACGTCTACACCCAGTTTGGGGTTGTAGGCTTAAGTAACCCAGACCCATTAAACCCCAAAACAGGTTTAGATTTTATACCAACATCACAAGAAGGAGGGGAGGGTGAAGTTAGTGACAATAATGATTCAGATTTTTCAACCTCCAAAGGGAAAGGGAAAGGCCCCTTGTAGGTGAAAAGAAAAACAAAGACATAACTATTATTTTAGAAAATGATGGTGTAACTTATACCTTTAATGGTTTTCACATTTTCAACCTTAGAAAATTTGATATTAAGATCGAGCATTTCTTTATATTTGAGAAAGGTTTTAAATTTGAGCCCGAAAGTGGTTTTAACATTAGCGATACCTTGATTGAGTTGAAGCTGTTTATTAGGAAATTAAATTTGACATTGTTATTAGATCAATCAAACAGCTTTAGGGGCAGTAATAATGGCCTGGTTTGTAATAAGAGTGTATATAACCCACAATTACATCCAGCCTTGCAAGTATTTGAGGCAGCATGTATGTCAGACCTATATGAGTTTTTTCAGAATTCCAAAAAATGTAATAGAACAGATAATCTTACCCCAAATGAACTTAAGGCTGTGGATGAGTTGGTTCATGATACTGAGTTACGTATAATGAAGCCGGACAAAGGTGGGGGTATGGTATTGGTGGATGCGATTGATTATTCTTCAGGAATGTTGGGGATGTTTCACGATATACAGACTTATCTCCCTGTTTCAAATAATGAGATTAACATTGCACAACAAAAGTTAGATTTTTTACTAGAGGAGCTTTTATTAGAAAATAGGATTACACCTCAAACTTATGAATTTTTAAATGTTACAAAATCTAGAATACCATCATTTCTCAGAATCCCCAAGGTTCATAAAAGCACCACCAATCCCCTTATAGGCAAATTGTATCCAGTAGGGGTTCAAAAACACATCCAATTGGAATTTGTTTGGACCAGTCCTTAAAATTTGTGACCAATAACTATCCTCATTTGATTAAAGATTCATCGGACATTTTGGATGGTTTAACACGAGACATGGCTACAGATAAAATTTGGTTTCTAACAATAGATGTTATGGAATTATTGTCATCTATCCCCATGGAGGAAGGTTTGGATTTTTTTCTTGAAAATTTAAACATGGTCGCGTCACTTAAAGGAAAGGACTTAAGCCTATATGGGGAACTTATGAGAGTGGTACTAGAGAAAATTTTAATTTATTTTGAGGGAGAAAGCTTTAAGTAAATTAAGGGGGTAGCAATGGGTGCAGCATGTGCCTCCTTATATGCAAATGTAGTCCTTTTGAATTGGGAAGTGAAATATGTTTTTGGTTCCATCTTTTGGAAATATGCTAATTTTATAAGAAGATTTTTTGACAATATTTTTGTGATTTGGGAAGGGCCTGAGAGTTCTTTTGACACCTTTATTGAATATCTGAATAAAACAACTGAATTTTTGAAGTTTACCTATATGTCTGATAAGAATGGGATTGAATATTTGGACGTTAGGATTGACATATTTGAAAGGAACCTTAGGTCTATGATTTACAGAAAACCAACCTTTAGTAACTCGTATTTACCATTCTCCACTTCACATCCTTTTAAGCAGAAAAAGAGTGGTTAAAGGCCAAATGGTTAGAGCAGCAAGGATGACCTCCAGGTTTGAAGATTTTTTGAATGAAATAAAATTTATTTCCAAGTTATTTGCAAAAAGGGAGTATGCAGAAATTTTGGGTCTATATTATAACAATGAACGATCAAATGATCGAATGTTGTTATATCGAATTTGAAAGTTCTAATTCACAACACATCAAACTACCAGAACAGCATTTTTTTTCTCAGGGAAAAAAAAAAAATTGTTCCCAAAAAACAACAACCCCCCCCCACAAAACACATTCAAACATTACATAAATTGGGGGGCTTTGGCCCCCACACTCCCCCTACTTAAATATACCAACTTCGAGATCGCACTACAGTGCCAAAAACGGCAAAGTGACTGAAGTCAAGCGATTTCTTTCCCAGGGAAAGAATTCACTTATATGCCGCTTCATTTTACATTTTTGACATTTGAAGTTCGACCAAGACGCATTCGACAAAATGCGTCTTTGGTCTTCTGATAGTAACCCAGAATTTTGATTATGGATGTGGCAAAGGAAATAGTATCAGGATGGGGATCAAAATATACATTCTCAGCTAGAGCGTCTTCTGTGTGGAGGCATACATGAATAGGGTGTGCCTTCGTTGAAGGTTGTGCATCAGGGCTGGTAACCCGGTACGTAAAAATCCACTACCAATCATTAGCGGACCGGAGTTCCGCTGTGGCGACCCCTAACCTGGAAAAGCCGAAAGACACAAACAAATTGGGTATTAATCGAATGGGGAACTTTAACCTACAGGCAGAACCAGCAGAAAAATTTAATAGAGCTACGGTCATTGAGTACAACCATGCTGCCCCTTCTGTGAAGAATGTGG
Organism: Protopterus annectens; assembly: GCF_019279795.1. NCBI lineage: Eukaryota > Metazoa > Chordata > Ceratodontiformes > Protopteridae > Protopterus > Protopterus annectens. Next base: position 528,814,900 of record NC_056750.1, on the reverse strand, counting down.
TTTTAAACAATTGGAAGATGTTGAGGTTTAACTTGGAGTTGGTTGGGAAATTAGCTATGAACCCCAATTTTGTATTTAAAACAGTTAAAAACTGAAAGCATATTTTTTAATGGGGATATATGGCAAAAGGGGTAGAATGTACTGGTGGTACTAAGAGATGTGGTAGGTGTTCCTATTGTAAATATATTTGTGATAAAGAATGTGTAACTTTAGGAAACAACTTACAAAGTCAAGTTTATTTTAGAAGGGGCAATTGTTCCAGCAAAGGGATCATTTATTTAGCTATGTGCAAGGGATGTTCCTGTTTTTACATAGGAAAGACTGAAACACCACTGAGTAAATGGATTTATGAGCATTTATATTGCATTAGGACTAAGAACCTTACTAATGCATTATACAAACACACCTTGGCACACCCAGCTCATTTTGATTTTTCTTTTGCTATTTTGGAGCAAGTGAATACTGAAACTAGGGGAGGGGACTGGGAAAATTGGTTATAATATAGGGAGGCATATTGGCAGTTTAAATTGAATGCCTTTACCAAACCAGGATTGAATGACTATCCCCCAGATTCAGCAAGCAGTGGTACAGGAATAAGTTATTCCTGCGTGGCAGAGACCGTTCCTGTTCAGCACGGCAGTGCACCATGCATATATATGAAGGTGCACTGCTGTACTGTAAAACGGACACAGTTCCATGTACGAGTGCAAAGGGTGCATCTGAGAGCAGAGTTCTCACAATGCACACACCCCCTGCACTTCAGAATTGATGTTTGGCAATTTAAAATGAGCAAGAATGCTCTCAACACCCCAAACCCGTCAGGGTAAGAAATCTGGACAAAGCCGTTAGGGACAATCATCCCTACCAAGCCAAAAGTTGATAGAACAACAGATTTAGCATAAGAACATAGCGCACACCTTTCGACCCATAAGAGTAAGGAATGTGGACAAAGCCATAAGGGACAATCATCCCACAAAGCAGAAAGTTGATAGAATAACAGGTTCAGCATTAGCATGGATATTCTGAAGGGTACAAATAAAAAAACACAACAAATACATTTTTTTTAATATATGCAATAAAGTTTAAGCATAGCTGTGTGGGTGTGCCTGTTACTTAGCTGTGCTTAGCCCAGCTGAAATGGCACGATAAGTTAAAAAGCAATAGACATCCAGCATAAACATAAGTGCAATATAGCGGTTAGAGTGTACACCTTGCATGTAGTCATTTACGGTTCAAGCTTCACCAAAGCCATTTCCATTTTGTATGTGTAAACATTAAAATTTAAATTTTTTGCATATTTATGTAAGAAGTAACTGATTTTTCTCAACCAGAGTAGTATATTAGGCCCAGATGTGAGGCGTCAGTGTAATAAAGTAGTGAAACCCCCATATAAACACAAGTGCCCCATACAGTATAGACACACAAGAATAAATTAATCACAGCACATTGGGAGATGTCAGGGAAGGTAAATAAATCTATATTATGTAATGAATGATGACTCAATCTCATACAGGTGGTAGATCAATATAATAAAACATAAGCAATGCTAAGCATTGCATAGCTATGTTGACCGGGTGTAAGCATTGTGTACATATGAATACTAAGCAATGGATAGCCCAGCTAAGTGGATTTGCCCATTGGTAAGCAATGCTGAATCTGCCCCTTTAAGCACTGCCAACTTTAGCTAAGCAGGTTTGCCTTTAACTTAGCTTAGCTCAGCATTTCCAAAACAATCCAATCATGGCAAAGGGTGGAAAATCAGCCATATTTAAACCCCATAGGCAGGAATACAGCTCATAACTGGTTGTAGCTCTTCACTGTAGGCAGTATGGCAGGTGTTGTAGAGGTTATGCATTTCCGGGAGCAGCGCTGGGGCATACAGGAGTCCAAGGTCATTGTAGGACTCCTGGTAAAAAACATGACATGAGACTGCTGCAGGACCAGTACCAGGGCTCCCAATATAAAGTGGAAGCCTGGGAAAGTCTCGCCCATGATCTCACCAGTACCACTGGTATCCCTCGGACTGGTGAGCAGGTCCAGCACCACTATGCCAACTTGAAACAGAGAAAGAGGGAGCTCTTGAAACAGTGGGTCAAAGAAGCAAGAGAGAGGGGAGATGTCCCAGCAGTGTGTAAGTATTCATAGCAATCATTGTTTACCAAAGTCCACCCTATGTATGTGATGGATAGGAAGGCATAAATGTTTCTCTACTTTCATTACAGCTGCAGCTGAGCAGGCTGTGAACCAGGAAGCCCATGCCAACAGGTTGAAAAGGCTGCGTTGTGAGGTCATACCAAATAAATATAAAGGAGTAAAATGTCACCTGGCACTACAAAAAATGTGCATGGTTTCCACTGAATAAACCAGACAATATAACAGTAATAGTCTTATATAGGTCATATTTAAATAAAAGTGGAACTGACTGGCAATAAAGTTCTAAATCCTGGACTAGGTGTGTTTACTCTGGTATTGTATGGCCTCACATGTCGCATTCACCAAGATCTGGTATGTGAATAGCACTGTTGTGCCAACTGTTTCCCACACTGTGCTACATAAAAAATATATCTAGGAATGTCTGTATAAGAATGTTGTAATTACAAGGTCAGATTGTACAACCAAGAGAGACATAGACAGAAAACACTGAAAGAAGAGACAACACTTTCTAAATAACTCACACTGATGAAACACAAATTGTTATATTTTTAGCATACACTGCCATGGTTTTGAATCCCGGGAGTGGTATAAGGTGTATGCATATAATTATAACTAGAATTCTGGGAATATGTGTAGAAACAGTCAGGTAGTGTTAACAAACATTCCCTCCACAGGTCTACCAGGTAAGAGAAGAAGAATATAGCTATAAGCCAGTTGAAGTATACACTGTGTACAAACATACCACTGCCCAAACCAAGGATAGAGTTGGGAGGGTGGCCTAATGGTTAAAGTGTTTGCCTTACAAACACAAGGTGCATGGTTTGAGTCTCACAAGGGATAATTGGCTAGGCTTAAAATGGCTCGCAAGGGCAGTTAGCTTAGTACTAACCTATGAACCTAATACTACCTGTAGAGTAATGATTACAGCAATGATCATTAAAGTTGTGATTACTGCAAGGATATACACATTGTTAATTGACATCTCCCCCCCACCATATCTGCAACAATAATCTAAACACACAAATCAATGGGTATGTTTTATACCAAACCTACTGTTGGGACATGTGTCCTATTGTTCAACAAATAATGAAATGTGTTTCTATTAGGTTCATAGGTTCATAGGTTCATACTAGGCTATCTGCCCTAGGGCATTTATAAGCCTAGCCAGAATGTGTTTGGCTTTCGCCACCCATTTTAAATTTATTTTGCTATGCCCTTTTTCGAGGTTAGTATACTGTGCCTCTGTCTAACAGTGACACAGAAGTGATACCCGGGGTAAACCTACGATCTCCCATCCACTCATCAAGATTCCTCTTGAAGAGAGTCAATGAGGGACTCTGCCTAACCTGGACTGGGATTTTATTCCAGAGTGAAGGGAGCCTCTGGGTTATGGATCTGTCCCTCCAGCATGTCCTATTTATTTCAGTGCTGAGGTTCAAGTCTCTGGAGCGCGTAGCTCGATAGGATTTGGATTTTCTGAGGGTGCAGCATGTCCATTAATTCCGGGTTGGACGTGGCTTTATACGTCAGGCACAGATCGCCTCTGAACAGGCGGTATGCCACTGAGTAGAGCTGGAGTTTCTTTAACCGGGCAGCATATGGCATCTGTTTGAGCCCTTTGATCCTCTTGGTGAGGTACTTTTGGGGTCTTTCCAGTTGCTGCAGGTGTCTGGTAAGGTACATCCCAAAAGGGGCATTGTACTCAATTATGGGCTTGATGAGGGATGAGTAAAGAGGCACGATGACCTCCCCTGATCTAGATGTGAATCCCTTCATGATTAGGTGGGCTATATAAAATGTTTTTCTAACCACTTTGGCCATGTGGTTGTCAAATGAGAGATTGCTATCAACTTGGGTCCCCAGGTCCCTAATTACTTCTTCTGTACTTAATGGATTACCACCTATGTGGTAATTTGTGGGCACTTTGTTTTTGCCAAAGGGGATGACTATACACTTTTTGGCATTTAGCTTGAGGCCATGGCTCTGGCACCAGTTGTCTGTTTCTATGAGGCCCTTTTGGAGGATGCTTGTGTCGGCTGGAGAGGCGATTATGGTGCCCAGTTTGCAGTCATCTGCGAACTTGGTCAGCCACAGTCCTTCCATGTTGGCCTGTACCTCCTAGAAATATATACTGAACAAGAGAGGTCCCAGGACTGAGCCTTGTGGGACACCACTTGTAACTGGTTTGGAGTCTGACATGGCTCCAGCAATTCTAACCATGTGGGTTCTGTCCTTGAGCCAGTTTGCAATCCATCTAGTGACATAGGGGTTTATATTTAAGCTGGTGAGCTTATCTATAATGCCCGAGTGGGGTTCATAGGTTCATAGGTTCATAGGTTCATACTAGGCTATCTGCCCAAGGGCATTTATAAGCCTAGCCCATAGTTATGTGGCTTTCGCCACCCCTTTAGTTTGAATAAAAACTATGCCTATCATTTTTCTGTGCCTCTGTCAAGCAGTGACACTGAAGTAATCCCTGGGGTATATCTGCGATCTCCCATCCATTGGTCAAGATTCCTCTTGAACAAGGCCAGCGAGGTGCTCTGCCTCACATGTACCGGGATTTTGTTCCACAGCATAGGGAGTCTCTGGGTGATGAATCTGTCCCTCCAGCACGTTCTATTTATAACCGTGTCAAGGTTTAAGTCTCCGCCCTTGTGGTTCTGAGGGATCTAGATTTTTGAGGTGAAGCATATTCATCAAATCTGGGTTTGACATGGCCTTATATGTCAGGCACAGGTCACCTCTGAGCAAGCGGTATGAGACTGAATAAAGCTGGAGTTCTTTCAGTCGGGCAGCATAAGACATATTTTTGAGACCCTTTATCCTTTTGGTGAGGAACTTTTGGGGCCTTTCAAGCTGCATCAGGTGTCTGGTCAGATACATTCGAACGGGCATTGTACTCAATCATAGGTCTAATGAGTGATGAGTACAGGGGACGATGACCTCCCTTGATCTAGATGTGAATCCCTTCATGATCAGGTGGGCGATATAGAAGGTTTTCCTAACTACTTTAGCAACATGAGTGTCAAACGAAGACTACTGTCAACTTGGGTCCCCAGATCCCTGATGACTTTTCTGTGCTCAGTGGATTGTCACCTATATGGTAGCTAGGGGTAACCTTGTTTTTCCCAAGGGTATGACTATGCATTTTGGCGTTTAACTTCAGGCCATGGCTCTGGCACCAGTTATCCGTTTCTGTGAGGCCCTTCTGGAGGATATCTGTGTCAGATGTGTTTTCGACTATGGCCCAGTTTGCAGTCATCTGCAAACTTTGTCAGCCATAACCCTCCTGTGTTTGCTTGTACTTCAGAAAAGTAGATGCCGAACAAGAGTGGACCCAGGACTGAGCCCTGTGGGACACCACTTGTGACAGGCTTTGAGTCTGACATGGCTCCAGCAACTCTGACCCTGTGGGTTCTGTCGCTTAGCCAGTTTGCAACCCATCTTGTGATGTATGGGTTTACATTCAAGCTGATGAGTTTTTCGATGATACCTGAGTGGGGTATTGTGTCGAAGGCCTTTGCCAGGTCGAGGTAGGCTGTATGGACTGCCTTTCCCTCATCAATGGCCTTGGTGACTGTCTCGAAAAAGTCAACCAAGTTTAAGAGGCAGGATCTGCCTTTGACAAAGCCAAACTGGGTTGGATCCAAAGTCTGCAAGTTCCCTATGTCTTTATTTATGAGTTCCATTATGATCCTCTCCATGGCTTTGCAGATAAGGCTTGTCAAGCTAATGGGGCGGTAATTTCCAGGGTATTGTATCGAAGGCTTTTGCGAGGTCCAGGTAGGGTGTGTGGACCACCTTCCCCTCGTCAATGGCCTTGGTGACTGTTTCAAAGAAATCAACCAGGTTTAAGAGGCAGGATCTGCCCTTAACAAAGCCGAACTGGGTAGGATCCAGTGTTTTATCTTTATTTATGAGGTCCATGATGATCCTTTCCATAGATTTGCAGACCAAGCTAGTCAGGCTTATGGGGCAATAGTTTCCAGGATCCATTGAGGCACCACCTTTATGGAGAGGGACCACTGTTGCTGTACGCCACTCTTTGGGCACATATCCTGTAGTAAGGCTGAGATTGAACAGTAGTTTTATGTTTGGGTTTAGCTCTTCTTGGAGTTCATGTAGGACGCAGCCCGGGACACCGTCTGGTCCCATTGATGCTGTGTTTTTTGCTTTGGAGAGGGCGGCTCTTACCTGAGCATCTGAGATGTTAGGGGGCAGCACTCTGCTGGGATATATATTTGCCCTTTTGGTGGGGAGAAGTTTGCACTGAACCTGTCAGCTAGGATGTTGGCAATGTCTGTGGGTTCAGTGTATTTTTTGTCATTTTGGACTAATTCTGAGCATATCTGGGAATTACCACCCAGGTTCCTAACATAACTAAAGAAAGCCTTGTCATTATCCTTAGTGTCCTGTGCAATTTTTCTCTCGAAGCTGGCCTTAGACAATTTTATGAGTGCCCGTAGTTTTTTGCTAATACTAATCATTGATGCCTTCCCTTTTTGGGATTTTGCTCTATCATTTAGTAGCTTCCTCCTTCTATTGTATAGTTTGTTTATGGCTGGGGTCCACCAGACAGGATGTCTGCCTTTGGAGGATTGGGTCTTGGTTTTATTTGGGATCGCATGATCCATGCATTCCTGAAGGTGTTCATAGAATGCGTTTATAAAGGATTCTGTGGTCTGGGCTGTATTTTCCACAAGCCCGGTGGCTTTGAAGGATTCCACCTCGGTTTTGAGGAGTGTGAAATTTGCTTTAGAGAAGTTTTTCACTGTGGTTTTGTGGGCAGGGGGTGGGGTCGGGATGTGAATATCCAGTGAGATTAGTTTATGGTCTGATCTTACCAGTGAGGGATACATTTCTGGTCTGGAGCATAGAGTCCCCATGTTGGTGATGATCAGGTCCAGTATGTTTTCCCCTCTTGTGGGAGTGGTAACAAGTTGTTCCATAGCATTTGAGTTTTTAAATTCTAGGAACCTTTGGGCTAGGGTGTTGGAGCTAGAGTAATGCTCCCAGTCTATGTTTGGGTAGTTGAAGTTGCCCAATATAATGGTGTTTGGAGAGACCTTCATATTTTCCAGTGTTCTCAGAAAGGCCGAGTGGGGTTCCTGGGTTTGGGAGGGTGGTCTGTAGCAGGCTATAAACTGGAAGGCAGTTTTACCCACTGTTAGTTGCACATGGATAGTCTCTGATGCTTCGTGCTTTGCCACCAACCTGGAGGTGTGGGTATCTTTGATGAATATCGATACTCCCCCTCCTTTTGTGGTTCAGTCCAAGTTTTGGGGCCGAAAAGCATGGTATGAGGTATAACCTGGTAGTGCTGGGGTGCTCTCAGGAGCCCTGAACCAGGTTTCTGTTACTGCACAGATATCGATGTTCTCCATGCTAAGGAGAGTTTCGAGTGCGTGCATCTTGAGGTTTAGACTTCTGGTGTTGAGTAGCATTACTCTTAGTTTCTTATCCCTTGTGATACCTATGGAGGTGGGTTTGTCTTTTGAGCCTTGCCTAAAAAAGGCACTATGGGGGTAGCAAGAGCCTTTGCCAGTATCCAAAACCCAGGGGTGACAGGTGCAAGCCGTCCCTAGCGAAGCATTGTGGCTTGTCGAGCATATCATCCCAAGCTGACAGGCATTGGATCCCCTTTGAATGACACCAGTACTTAAGCCAATTGTTGAAATTGATTATCTTGTCTTCATATTGTGGCATCATTCTTGGTGAGGGTAAGATGCTACTCAAGGTCAGGGTCATACCGGCCTTGGCTACATGCTCAGAGAGCTCCTTTATGTCTCTTTTCATGTAGTCCAGGGAGGTACGTCTCAGGTCATTCACACCAGCATGGACAATGACTGAGTCATATTTGTACTTACCTTGGAGTGACCTGAGTGCTTGTGTTATGTGGCGGATCCTAGCGCCTGACAGGCTGCTCACCGTGACCCTCTCCTTGTTCAGCCTGGTGAGCGGGACGTCAGTGTGCCTGACGATAGAGTCACCTATTACAAGTGTATCAGGTGTGTTGTTTAGTCTTAAGGACTGTGACTGTTCGGCACACTGGCTTTGTGAGATATGTGTTGCACTTGTTTTGTTTTGGGGTAGCGGTTGCTTGGGTGTCTGCTTTGGAGGTCTCTGCTGCTTTGGCAGATCTTTATTTAGAGCCTCCGAGTATGTTTTTGTGTGATTATGTGTTTGGTTTGCTGTCGTGGTAGGCCTATGTGAGACTGGAATTGTAGTGAGTGTGGTTTCCTTCTCCTCCTGACTGGTTATGCCAGTACTGAGTTGAGGGAGCTTAGCCTCCAGTTTGGCTATATGGTTGCATCTCTCACATGTGTTGGAATTTGTTGGGAGGAGGAGAGGGTTGTCTGTGTACATGAGGCAGTTGTAACATTGCCTCAAGATTCCCATATTCACCAGCTGGACCGGAGAGGAGATTGACAACTGACCTTTGGACATGCTAGAATAATATTGGGAATTCCTTAATAATTGAAAACAAGGGCCATTGGGGAGTGAGGGTGTAGTGCTTTTAATTTTTAGTGCTGACTTATATAATTGCTTTAGCGAGCAAGTGCCAGGTAACTTAAATGCAATGTGTTACAGGTAACTTAAATGCAAAAACGACAAACAGTAACTTTCTTTCAAGTGAAACAAGGAAATAAGTACAGTAAGCAATGCAGATATCACTAGTGATCCACAGAAGCTGAGAAGCGTATTAGGTGGAATTAGCGTTCCAGGGAAATAACAAGCAAACAAACAACAAGCATATAAACAAAGCTAGATTCAGCAGGCCTGGATCTAGTCTATGCTACAGCAAACAAGGTGTACCAATTTCAGTAAGATACAGTTTAAATATTCAGGCACTATAAACCTTTAACCAGAAATTCTGAGCTCAGAAGGGCAGAGTCCAGCCTCTTCTCCCACAATGTTCCATGTTGAAATACTATCATTGGTAGCCTGTTGCTATCAATGTAACCTGCATGCCGTTGTAATGGCCATTGTGGTTCTATATATGCATGTGTTCTGTTTGCTATGAAACTGTTCCAAATCTGTTGTTTTGGGTTAATGGGAATATCTATGCATGCTGTTATAACTAATCCTGGACTGTGTTGACTATTACTAACCCACATATGTTCTAAAATTGCAACACCATAGCACATTTGGGAAGGCCGGTCCCAGCTGACCCACCTCTCCCAACTCATCTGGCCATAGCACTGGGCCCCAGCATGTCTGGGACCCACCCTGGGACCTCCTCATCCACTGGTCCTGCACCACTTTCAGGTGGAACCACCTCAGGGGATGGGACTCACCCCCCCTGGAGTGGGAGCGGACAGGATACTGTCACCCAAAGCCAGGTCCGGAGTTTGGTATGTAGCAAGGTCTGAAAGGAGTATGGAGATCTGCTATGTCAACTTGAGGGCTGCGTGGAGCAATGAGAGGGTCAACCTGCCCCTCCTGCTCCTGCTCAGCCCCCAGCACAGCCACCTTCGGGGCTGTGAAGGTACAGTGGTGATTGCCCATGGGTGGGGACCTCAGTTCCACTGTTTCCATTTGTATTTTCTGTTTGTGAGTGCTCTATCCGTGCTTTTCTGTGCATTTTTTTATGTTTCTGTGTTCTAGTCTAGTCTGTTTGCAGTTAAAAGCATTCTCTAGAGTCTGCTTGCTCCTTGATCTGTTTAAAACTTTCATTTAGTGGCTACAACTAGTAGCTGTAATAGTGTGCATTACTATAATTGCATTTTTATTTAATTACTAAATTGTAAACTGCTTTTTCATACTGAGACTTGTATTTTCTCTTTGTGAGTGCTCATTTAAAGTGAGGCTTCCGTGTTCTGCTCAGGTGGCATAATCTTGATAGAGGCCTGCTGTTGTCCAGGCCTGGTAGTTTTGTTTGTTGAGTTTCCTGTGTTTCTGGCAGCCATTTTCTGCTGATAGTCTGTCTTAATTATTATTGAGAGTAACACGGTTTCCTGACCTTCTGTAGTACAAATGATTGGGTAATAGCAGAGGCTAATAGGTCTGAGTAGTAATTTGATCGTCTAACTCTTCCATCCTTACTGGTATATAAACCCTGTGTCTGGAAAAGGTTGTGCTTGTATTTATCAGGCAGTGGATGGTAATTCATTACTGAAACTAAGCAGAAATTCCTTAAGATTCCATGAGCAGGAAATTTTATTTCTTACACTTATTTCATTGAATTGCACTTCTGTAACACATAATTGTACTATACAGTTAATCTACTACATTTTGCACTGTTATAAAGCCTTTTTACTGTTTCACTGCATTTACGTACTGTTTTATACTGTTTTAACTTTATTTTTCATTGCTAGATACTGTTTCATTACTCTAATTGCATGTTTCTGAATTACTTAACTGTAAACTGCTTTTTCATACTGAGAGCTGTATTTACAGTTTGTGAGTGCTCTAGCCATGCTTTTCTGTGCATTTTTGATTTTTTGAGGTTTCTGTGTTCTAGTCTAGTCTGTTTGCAGTTAAAAACATTCTCTAGAGTCTGCTTGCTCCTTGATCTGTTTAAAACTTTAATTTAGTGGCTACAGCTAGTAGCTGTAATAGTGTGCATTACTATTAATTGCATTTTTATTTAATTACTAAATTGTAAATTGCTTTTTCATACTGAGACTTGTATTTGCTCTTTGTGAGTGCTCTTTCTATGCATTTAAAGTGAGGTTTCTGTGTTCTGCTCAGGTGGCATAATATCGATAGAGGCCTGCTTTTGTCCAGGCCTGGTAGTTTTGTTTGTTGAGTTTCCTGTGTTTCTGGCAGCCATTTTCTGCTGATAGTCTGTCTTCATTATTTTTGAGAGTAACAGGGTTTCCTGACCTTCTGTAGTACGAGTGATTGAGTAATAGCAGGGGCTAATAGGACTGAGTAGTAATTTGATCTTTTAACTCTTCCATCCTTACTGGTATATAAACCCTGTGTCTGGAAAAGGTTGTGCTTGTATTTATCAGGCTGTGGATTGTAATTCATTACTGAAACTAAGCAGAAATTCCTTAAGATTCCATGAGCAGGATAAGTTATTTCTTACACTTATTTTACTGAATTGCACTTCTGTAACACTTATAATTGTGCTATACAGTTAATATACTACATTTTGCACTGTTATAACGTGTTTTTACTGTTTCACTGCATTTATGTAGTGTTTTATACTGTTTTAACTGTATTTTTCATTGAAAGATACTGTTTCATTACTCTAATTGCATGTTTACTGAATTACTTAACTGTAAACTGCTTTTTCATACTGAGAGTTGTATTTTCTGTTTGTGAGTGCTCTATCCATGCTTTTCTGTGCATTTTTGATTTTTTGAGGTTTCTGTGTTCTAGTCTAGTCTGTTTGCAGTTAAAAGAATTCTCTAGAGTCTGCTTCCTCCTTGATCTGTTTAAAACTTTCATTTAGTGCTACAGCTAGTAGCTGTAATAGTTTTAGTTTCTCACCCCCTCCCTATTGTTGTGGTGTTCTTATACTTGGTGGCTTTGCAGTTGCCTGCCCATACTGTATATTTGATCTGGGACACTCCTCCCAGTCTAGTACCATTAGTTAATTCAATCTAATAGAGAGAGAACATTTGTGAAAGCCAATCCACTCAGATTCTTAATCTTGAATTAACTTCTGTTCCAGCTTTCTTCATTTCCACTTTACTGAAAAAAAATTCTAAGCTTGTTTTCCCCCTTTTCTGTAACAAGTTTAGTCCAGATACAGATTTGCTGTATCCAGGATTGTTTGTAAGCTCATGAGCCCCCCTACTTAACTAGGGTTAAACTATTCCTGGCGCCATAAAGTCTGCTCTTCATATTTTCCCTTACAACTGGCCAGCTTTTTAGTTTTAGTACTCAAATCTGTTTCTTTGAGCTCAGCACTTGTTCAGAACTCATTGTAAGCACTAAATAAGCACTCAATTTTCCTCACTTGTCTAGAGGTAAACAGTTTTTAGTACTTAATAAATAAGCACCTATCCAGGCATGTCTAAAGGTTAGCTCCTGGTGTTTTCCCCTGTCTACCTGATGAATCTGAGCATCTTGGGGCAATGCAGCAATTGCCTCATGTACACAGACAATCCTCTCCTCCTACCACCCAACACTACAATCTGTGAGAGATGCACTTATATAGCCAAACTGGAAGCAAAGCTCTCTTCACCGAAGACTGGACTAGACAGTCAAGAGGAGAAGGTAAACACTTGCACCACACCACACTCATCACATAGTCCCTCAAAACCTACACCACCAAAACACACACATAGAAGCACAAAACACATGCCTAAATTAACAGAGGATCTCAATAAAAATCTGCCCAAACAACCGAGACCTCCAAAGCAGAAATGCAAGCAACCTCCACCCCACAGCACAACCCAAATGACACATAGCCCATAAACTCAGTGTGCCACTCAACTACAGCCAATAAGGCATAACATACCCAACACTCTAATCATAGGTTACTCTATAGTCAAGCACACTGATGTTCCACTCACCAGGCTAAACAAGGAGAAAGTTACTGTCAGCTGCCTGTCAGGTGCCAGGGTCCACCACATAATGCATGCACTCAGGTCACTCCACAACAAGTACAAATATGACTCTGTCATTGTCCATGTTGGTGTGAATGACCTGAGATGTACCTCCCTGGACTACATGAAAAGAGACATGGAGGAGCTCTCCAATCTTGTAGCCCAGACAGGTATGACCCTAGCCCTTTATAGCATCCTGTCATCACCCAGAATGATGCCACAGTACAAGGACAAAATGATTGACTACAACAATTGGCTAAGCTTCTGGTGTCATTTTAAGGGAATCCAGTATCTGTCTGCCTGGGATGACATGATCGACAGACCATGATGCTTTGCTAGAGATGGCCTGCACCTGTCGCCCATGGGATTCTGGATACTGACAAAGGCTCTTGCCACCCCAATAGTGCCTTTTTTAGGCAAGGTTCAAATGACAAATTCACCGCTGTAACTGGTACAGGCAAGCAAAATCTGAAGGTAATGCTACTCAGTGCTAAAAGTCTAAACCTCAAAATGCACTCACTCGAGGCACTCCTTAAAATGGAGAACATCGACATCTGTGCAGTGACAGAGACCTGGTTCAAATCTCCAGAGAGCACCCCTGCATTACTAGGCTATAATTCATACCACACCTTTCGGCCACCTAACCCGTACTGAAACACTAAAGTTGGAGGTGTGTACATATTCATTAAGGATGTCCACACCTCCAAGTTAGTTGCTCAGCATAATGCAGCTGAGATTATTCAAGTGCAACTAACTCTGGGGAAGACCGCAATCCAAATTGTAGCTTGCTACAGACCCCCCACCATGCCCCAGGATTCCCACTCCTCTTTTCTTGATACACTGGAAAATATTAGGGTACAACCCAACACCCTAATAATGGGTGATTTCAACTACCCTACCATTAACTGGGAAGACTACTCATGTACCAACTCTTTTGCTCAATGTTTTCTGGAATTCATAAATTCCAACGCCTTGGATCAACTTATCCACACCCCCACCAGGGGCAACAATATCCTAGACCTGGTTATTACCAACATGGGCGACTGGTGTTCTACACCAAAGGTCAATTCCTTGTTGGTCAGATCCGACCACAAGCTAGTCACCCTAGACATCCACATCCTGCCCCCAACCCCCCACCCCCAGTAGGGAAACAACCATAAAAAATTTCTCCATAGCCAACGTCATGCTTCTTAAGACAGAAGTGGCAAACTTCACTTGTGCTGATGGACAATAGAGGTACGACTGCTGAATCCTACACAAATGCACTTTATAAGCATTTACATGAGTGCATGGATCATGTAATCCCTATCAGAACCAAGATGCTATCCTCCAAAAAAAGGAAGCCAATCCAGTGGTCTTCTGCCATAAACAAACTCTACAACAGAAGAAAGAAACTGTTGCAAAAAAATAGTAAAATCCCATGATTGGAGTAACTCTCTGGTCAGCCTCAGTAAGACGATGAGATTCCCTCAAAAAATCCTCCAGAGCTAGTTATGAAAACAAAATTGTCACTGATTCTAAATACAACCACAAAGCATTCTATAGCTATGTCAATAATCTCAATAGCAACACTCAGATCTGCTCTGAGTTACAACACAATGGCACTAAATATACAGAACCAACTGATATTGCCAACATCCTGGCAAATAGGTTCAGTGCTAACTTTACCTCCCTCTCACCCTCTAAAGGGCCCATCTCTATACTGGAAGAATGCAAAGTTCCTGTAATCACGGCTGCACAGGTAAAAACCTCACTCTCCAAAGCCAAGAATACAGCATCCATGGGACTGGACAACATCCCAGGCTGCATTCTATATGAACTACAGAATGAACTGGCACCCCACCTAAGTACCATGTTCAATCATAGCCTCATGTCAGGCTTTGTGCCCATTGAATGGTGCACTGCGACGGTTATCCTACTGCACAAAGGGGGAGCCATGACAGACCCCGGGAACTACCGCCCCATTAACCTGATAAGCCTGGTCTGTAAGGCCATGGAACGTATCATCATGGAACTGATAAACAAAGACACTGGTAATCTCCAAACTCTGGACCCCACCCAGTTCGGGTTTGTAAAAGGCAGATCATGTCCTGGGTCCTCTCCTGTTTAGTATCTACTTCTCTGAAGTACAGGCTAACACAGAATGTCTTTGACTAACGAAGTTCGCAAATGACTGCAAACTGGGAGCCATAATCAAAACTCCTAATGATGTGGACATCCTACAAAAGGGCCTCACTGAGACAGATGCCTGGTGTCAAAGTCATGGCCTCAAGCTCAATGCCAAAAAGTACATTGTCATCCCTTTTGGTAAAAACTCTGTACCCATGAACTACCACATAGGCAGTAGTCTACTTAACACTGAAAGTGTGTTAAGAGACCTTGGGACACAGGTGGACAGTAGTCTATTTGATAATCACATCACCACAGTGGTCAGGAGGTCCTTCTACATGGCATACACCCCCCGCCGTAAATTAAATATACCAACTCCAAGATCGCACTACAGTGGGGTTAGGAAATTAACTTTTTTCCCCACTGTAGTGCGATGTTGGAGTTGGTATATTTAATTCATGGGGGGGTGGGGGCAGAGCCCCCCCACTTGGGGGTGCAGGGGGGTTTGCCCCCCTGCAAAAACATAGTAAATAGTGTGTGGGATGTTATTTATAGTTGCTTTGAAATTTTCAATGTTTTGAGATTCGATGTTATGACTTTTAGATGTTTTGAAGTTTGGATGTTATGGTCTTGATGTTTTGAGTTTAGTTGTTATGAGGAGTAGATGTTTTGATAGGTAACTACATAAATATATATATATATATATATATATATATATATATATATATATATACATATACACACACATATATATATATATATATATATATATATATATATATATAGTGCATTCGGAGATTGGATCCACACTCTGAACCTGTCACTACAAAACATCTGACCAAAGGCACTGTATATGTATATATATATATATATATATATATATATATATATATATATATACTATGGGTTCCATTCAGAAGCTTGAACTACTGAAATCTCGAATTTCAGTATTTCGAGCCCAAAAAGCCGAATCCACATAATAGCAAAAGTTTAGAAGCACGAAATTCAAAACCTCGAATACCGGAAGTTTTGAATTTCGTGCTTCTAAAGTTCCACTATGGTTATGTATTCAGGTAAGTGTGTGCGTGTGTGTGTGTGTGTGTGTGTGTGTGTGTGTGTGTGTGTGTGTGTGTGTGTGTGTGTGTGTGTGTGAGTGTGTGTTAAGGGGTTTGGGTAGGGGCTGTGGTGTGTGTCAGTGTGTTTTGTTGCTGTGATGTGTGTGGTGGTGTTTTGTGTGTGTTTGTATGTAGTGCGACCTCGGAGTGAGAATATTTAATAGGGGGTGTGGGGGTGCAGCCCTTCACATGGGGGTGCAGGAGGGCATTGCCCCCTTTTTTCATGTAGTAGAGTGATTGTGTGTGTTTTTGCAGTGGATGGTGTTTGTGTGTGTGTGTGTGTGTGTGTGTGTGTGTGTGTGTGTGTGTGTGTGTGTGTGTGTGTGTGTGTGTGTGTGTGTGTGTGTGTGTGTGTGTGTGTGTGTGTGTGTAGTAAAACCCCAAAATTCAAAACTTCCGATATTCAAGGTTTTGAATTTTGCAGTTTTTAGTTTTCGTTGTTTTGTGGATTACACTTCTTGGGCTCAAGGTACTGAAATTCGAGATTTCAGTATTTCGAGCTTCTGAAGTGAATCCATATTGCACATATATATATATATATATATATATATATATATATATATATATAAAATGTGTAGACTATATATATATATATATATATATATATATATATATATATATATATATATATATATATAGTGCATTCGGAGATTGGATCCACACTCTGAACCTGTCACTGCAAAAAATCTGACCAAAGGCACTGTAAATGGGGGTGAAGGGGCCCAAAACAGGGACCTCTTAACCCGTCCTCCACAGCTGAACTGTTCTGCCTTGCAATAAAATAACCAGCCTTTGCCAAGCTTGAACCCAGAACCCTGCACAACATAGTCACAACAAGTTACCACTAAGCCATCTGAGCTGTAAGATGGGATGTTTCTCTAACAGATCATGCAGAACAGTCAATCTACCATAGGGAATGTACAACGTGGAAGCACTAAACATTCTAATGATACATATATATATATACACACACACACACACGCATATATATACATATATATATATATATATATATATATATATATATATATATATGTATATATATATACTTATAAATATATTTAAAGAGAGTATATATAGAGGGTGCACAGAATATCAAACAGCCATTATTCCTACAGTTGGCACCTTTTCAAATGACCAGTGTCTGATTCTTTCCTACAAATGAGAATTATTGCATGAAACATATACCCACACACAATGCAAAGGACATGACACCACAAAGTTTGCATACATATAAATGCTTATTTGTGTACTATTTCAGTTGTTTATGCCATTTCTTATAGCATTTAGGTGTTTGAAATACATAATTAATTAATACAACTCTCAAAGAAAACATATGATACAGTAATCTGCAAAACATAACATACTTTGCTGTCTAGGTTAAAGCCTTCAAGTAGTACAACAGTAAAAAACACACTTGCCTTGAAGACAAGAATCAGTCAAGACTTAATTACAGATGTAGTTCAACAGCCTCCAATTACACTCTGTAGTCAACCCCCTAGGGGGAAAAGTATCAATTGTCACAACATAAATGTATCTGTTACATTAGAATGCTTAACTTAAAATGTCATTATCACACTGACAAACAGAACTGTGTGGACGACAGTAAGCTCTAGCCCACCACTGTTCCCATGGTGAAACGTATGAAAATGTACAGCCATATACCTTTATGATTCTTATTACTGATATTTCTTACATGTTGTAACAGCCTAGGTTAAAAACATGTAATACCCCTCCCCCATAAAATGTCTTACAAGGGCATATAACAGTGTTCTCTATACACTGACATCCAGACTGTACAGGGTCACACATGTTTCATCAAGCTGTAGCCCTCATGTATATGGACCCTACCCCACAACTTGTGTGTGAGTCCACAACATCACTGGAATGATAACAGGAATGTCAGCACTAAATAATGATAGCGCATACCTATCAACCTCTTACTGCATGACATCCGGACAAAGCCTGGTATATAAGTGGGGGACAGAGGCTGAAACAGAGGGCCATATTTGAAATATTGCTGTTATATGCTGTGAATGTTGCTGGTGTTACAGGATTGGGTGCAACATACCCTTACTCAGGAATATGAAGTCAGAAACAAATATGGATGTTGCCATGTACTGATAGCAATCAATGGAGAGAATGCCACTGATATGTCAGGAACAAGACCTGTGTGGAGAACAGACAAAACATAACAGACAATCCTCTGGCCATCATTTGGATAGGCCCACAATTGAAAGCTATGCAGACAGACTGTATTCCATGCAAAACTAGCATGTACACACAAACCCTGTAAAACTAGCAGTATTCGATACATATAATAGCAATACTCATACACTTCCCCTAGGTTTGGAACCTTATACAAACATGTAGTTGGCCTGTGTCCACAAGTCCTGTTGTAAGAGGTATTCCTATCTGCTGTCTGTACACAAAAATAGCATATCATAGCATCTGGCTCTGTCTGCAGTGGGCCATACCTGTCAAATATGCAGATCTTCACGTAATTTCAAGATTTAGTCATCATAGTGTTTGTTCTGTTCCTCCAAACATCTATATTAGTCTGGCAAATAGCTGGAGATGAAAGTAATGAAATCATGACAGACACATGAATTTCAGACCCCAGCACCTTCAAAACAGTCATGGTAATGTGAAATGTATCATGCTACAAACTTCACAGGTTTATAATAGGCATATTTATGATCTGTCCCTACCCCCCAATGTTAGGCTTTGTCTACATGTGATGTTCTAAGAGGTGGATAGGTTGGGTCACAGCTGAGGAGCCTGACACACCCTGGGAAAGGAGAGCTCACATATGGCAACCACTAGAGTATCTGTCAGACAGTCGTGTCTGTGCCCCTGCTAGGCCAGTAAATGGGATGTTGCCCATATCCAAATGTTATCTGTAAATATGAGTATTATACATGTTTGTATTGTAAATCTAGGATACCTATACAGGGCATGAGCATAGTAAAGCACTGTTGCAGATCTGTGTGTTAAACTGGATGTGATATATTGAATTAATAACATTCAACTGTGCAGTGACAATGTTCACAGTTGCAACAGATATCTGTAGTCACTTACACATATACTTGTGTTATGGCACCTATATTAATACTTTAGCTAAATTGACTTCCCTGTTTTGTCACCCAGTGATGCGGACCAATGACCAGAAGTCCTGACATAAGATTGAGCTGCAATACTGTAAATACAGTGTGCCATAATGACATAGAACACAAATGTATACCAAGTATCCCCTGAGCATGTGTATGTATGTATATGTTCAGCTGAAAGGCATAGAAGTAATAACATGGGTCACAAGCAGTCCGGAAAATAGGATGTGCATGTTGCACATGTGTAATATCACTGTCACTGCACACAACAAAATAAAATGTGTACTGCTACTGATTGTTGCATTGCCATGACACTGATATGGGTACTACAGTAAGCATGCTTATCACGTAGTAATCAGAGAAGTGTACAACTGTGTTAGGACCCACTGTCCATGCCTACCACTAACAGCTATATTAACACCCATATACACTGGATATCAATGTGTACACACCACCCAGGTCTGTCTGCTGTATGCCAATGAGACCACAGAAAGTCATGTCAAAATGTTTCTTACCTCAAATGTGACCCAGAACCTTTACAATTCTATTGAAAAACAAACAAAGCTGTTTCATGGAAGGTGAGCAACCATTGCCAAGTGAAGATGTGATTTGATGTTAGAGTACAAACCAAGACAAATGGATGCTGTAATCATCTTAGCAGGTGTTTACAGAACATAGTGTGAAGGTGTGCACACACATTCACCTGGCTTACTGTACAGACTATTAATTCCCATATGTTTCCACAGGACAGGTTATGTTCCCTATTGAACAGAGCAGACTATAGCACACATCACAGTTGGGGATTGTGTTGACATGTGCTTTTATGGGGTCATGTTCCAATTGTACAAGTATCATGCATTATAACAGGGGTGTATACATTTCATATCCACTGTAGCTATATGGAATCAGCAGTACCTTACCTGTACAACCATTCTCCACCAACAATAGAGTACCATCAACGATAGAGTAATCCCTTTTGGTGGACAGAACCAAGACATAAAGCACATTACAGGTTGCTATAGTGGCTGTACAGGGACACATAGGTGCAAACTACAACTTGGAAGCAAGTGCACCTCTATCTGAGCAAGCATGTAGGTTCACAGGTGACATCTTGTAAGGCTGACTATGACTAGAAATCAGACATATCCAAACCACCAAGGCCAATTGCAACCATGTCTCCACATATGTACGCAGTCTCAGAGCTAGTAACACAAGTCAAAATGTACTGGGGGTAAAGCACACATCATACACACATGCCACAGATACAGACAACCTGCATCAGACAGGATAGGTGGGAACAGTGGCACCCTGTCCACAAAATTAGTACAGGGGCCTATGCAGATCAACCACACTCCTGCCTGCATCAATGGTGAGCATGGACATAATTCTGACTGATGGCAACAAAAGCAAGTCTCCGTGGGGCATGAGAACATCACAGTTTGCCTCCTACATGAACACAGGCATGTGCTTATAGTTCCATCACACATTACAGTCAAACACACACATGCCACCATCCACACACCATCCACATGGAAGATGGCCACTGTCATCCCTTTACACATGATAAATGAAATGAATGGTGAATAGTGGATTATGCCATTAAGTATCCAACACTGGGAGAACTGGACAGGTCAGGATCAGGAGTGTAATGCAAGATGTCAAAGCCATGATAGCTTACAGTGCTATGGTATAGTCTGGATTATTTGCAAGTAGTATCCACTGCTAATGTGCACGTGAACAACCGTATGAGGTCCTGTGACCTTTTTTCCTATTTATGTCTTCCAGGTACAATGTCCCGGGAATGCCTGCCCACATTCACAAACCTGGAAAATGATGTAATCATCCAATACCTCATCATGCATCATGCCATACTATTTGTTTACAGGGCCCAGGATCTGCAGGAGAGGACTGCCCTGTGGAACGAGTTCATCCACAGGGTAAACCATGTTGGCTTGCACAACCAAAGTTATGAGCAGGTGCGGCATCATTGCACAGATATGATCCACCATGCCCATCAGTGTGCTGCTGCAGTTAGGAGGGACCAGCTAGCCACAGGTGGGGGTCATGCCATCCAGCTCCCACTGACACATGCTGAGGAGCTCCTCGCCAGCCTTGGGGCACCCACCACCAGACAAGCCAGCAGGCTGAAGACAGCATTGTGGAGGTGGGTGCCACCCACACAATGGATGAGGAACATGCAGGTAAGGCCCCAGGGCACATTACTAGACCACTGTTGCTTATCCATTTTCATCTGTAAAGTATATACATGCATATGTCAGATAAAATAGTCTGTTGCTGCAGTGTAGTAATGAACAGATGTGCATAATCTCTAGTATTGTGGGTTTGTACTGTTGATGTGCTGAAATGCTGCTCCCACCCTGTACCAGTGCCACAGATGTGGCTACTGACATTACTTCTCTCACACAACTATTTAGGTCCCTCTTGTATACAAATGGGGCAGCAGCCTGTAGCTTGTGAGTATGGAGTTATTTTGTTCAGGTTTGCCAATACATTGGCCATGTTATGGCCATGCTATTCGCCATGCACACATTTAACACACCTATCCATAATGCATGTTGTACATGTTCACTTATTGTTGGTGTTAACTGCACTACATCACAGTTGTCATCATGGTGGTATATCCGAAAGGTATGTAAGAGTCCTGCAGTATACCTAACAACCTGTCAGTGCAAGATGTGTGGACAGAGATGAACATAATGGTGGGACAAATGGCCTACAGTAGCGACATGTCTGAAACATTACCCTTATACAGTGGCTATAACAGTGTATACACCACTATTACAATGTCAACTGTTCCTGATATAAACAACGGCAAACCACAATTCCACATTCCACACCTATTACAACCTGTAATGTGATCCTAACATGAGCAAGGAATGTGTAATATGGAATCCTATGTTAGGACAACAAATATGGGGAATACATGCCTTAACAAGCATATGTGTGCACACACTCCAAATAACATATTGTGGAAGCAGCTTGTGATGTACTGACAGCATTCACTCTTCTTGAGTACACACCTTCCATCAAGTATAGGGCCTTAATGTCACACCAAGAAATGGTCTGTTGTCCAAGAAGTATATCCATGATATTTACCAACTCACCTGCAACAGAGGCAGCAATGGTTTGCACACATCTTACAAACCATGAAATGGATCCCATATCTGAAAGGTAGCACTCAGGAGTGGGAAAAGTAGCCTTACCTCACTATTGCATATACCATGGCAAACAGTGCAGTCATGTATGTGTGTATGAAGTATGGGACAACATTGATGTAGAAAATAAACAGATGCCCATCCAAAACAGATGACAAAATATGTTGCAAACTGGTCATGGAGGATGCCCAGAAACATGCAGCAACACTGAGGGACTTGCAGGAATTTCTAGAAAGTACTACCTGTGCAGTACCTGTGTCAACAATTGCCTGGATTCTGCATAAGTGTGGCCTGTGAGCTAGGGTAATCAGACGGAAGAGTTGTCCCACATGATACATGATCCAGGGCTCTCTTACAGGTAGCATAAGCATAACATAAAGTCTCCCAAAGGCATGTGTTATAATGTGTAATGGTGTCTTGAGACCAAGGCTCAAACCTACAGACAGTATTCATAAAGAACACCTCAATCCACCTCAGGGCCACCATCTCCAATATTTAGCTTGCTGGTGCCAGTGTACACCTTTAGGTTTGCTGTTCATTAGCTGGAACTAGGCCGGTAGACATGGTGTTTGGAATTTAGAACACTGCAAAATAACTCTCATGTGTGGCTCACAGTTGTCAAGCATCTGCAATAAGGCTGAGGATGGGGAGGGGTGTCAGCTTGAAACACAACAGTTAACTGAAGCATACATCCAAAGTTTGCTAAGAATGGCTGTATCTAAACACAGTGAAGGTTATGAATTGTGCCTGACATAACCCTGACTCTACAGCAATAGTGAAGCCACTGTGTGACCTCAGAGGGCTGTGCACGAGCTGACCTTACAATCTGGCAGAGTTGGGGAACATTTGTAGGACAGAGTGACCAAATAATGGCAAGTGAAGATGGGCCATGCTAGTATACCCCTTCCAGGAATAGTGACTGCTGTAATTCACTTAACAGGTGCTTCAACAAACCATTGTATTAAGGGTGTGCGCACTTATGCAAACCACATATTGTATGCATCTCATTCAGCATCTGCATGACTAACACATTTGTTTGATACTGCATTGGATTGCACAGGTCATATGTCACATAGGTGTGTGCACTGTTAACATATACAGTATTGTGGCCCCATTGCGTATCATAGAAGAGGCTGGCATGTCAACATGGGTGTGTACACTCCTCATATCCACATTAAGCTTTGAAGGTTGTCAGTGTAACCCAATTTTATTGCACGTACATGGACTGCTGATGATGAGATCTGCAAATCAAATGACAGGCATTAACTACTAATATTAATCCTCATATCATCCCAGGTATGTGTCAGACAAACACATAGGGGCTGTGAGCAACAGAGCAAACATAACTGCCACACATATACACATTCAACAATGGTGTGTACACTTGTGAGGTATGGTGCACAGTACATGCCAGTGTGCTGTACAGGTGCACAGCAATACTGTGTACATGGGTGCAGTGTGTTCCAGGGGAAGGGCATCACCTACTAACACAACTCATGCATCACAGAGATGTATAATGTTGGTAACAAGTATTGAGTATGGCTGCAGTGCATGCTGTTGAGTGCCATATGTCATGTGTGTTGACTGTTGGGTAATGAGAGGTCTGTGTAATATCTTTGTGCCACCTCACCTGTAAGTGTGTGTGTGTGTGTGTGTGTGTGTGTATAGAAGTAAACCATAACGTACAGGTCTTAATTTGCATTTCTTGTCTGTACCTCACAGGTGGCAAAGTGGATCAGGGTGCCTCCTGCAGGCAAACTGATGTTAGTGTCCATACAGACTCTGACAATGATGATAGGCATAGTGAGGCACATGTAGGGTTGTCAGGGGCTGAATCTGTGCCATTGGTTTACATCCCACTTTTATCCACCCCATACCCACACATGCCCATATATACCACATCACCAGTGGCCATAGATGAGGGACAGTTGGCAGGTGGTGGCATGGGACAGCAAAGTGTGGTGACTATGGCAAGTGTGTCTGTACACAGCAGCCATAGCTGGATGTCCAGCGAGGTATCATACAGGCAGGTGTACAGGGATGCTCTTAGGAAGTTTGCTGGCCATCATGCCCCTGGCAGAAGTGCCACAGTAGGTGTCACCAGACCCATGTTTTGGGCCATCATCGAGGCACAGGCACGTATGAAACTTTACACCAGAGATAGTCTGAGGCTCCAGAGAGCTACTCTTTCTGCTGTACGTGACTGCATCCGTGATCTTGCAGGTGCCCACTGTTATTTTGCAGAGGTCATGGATAGACAGTTGGGTGAGATGGTGGGACTCCTCAACCATGTGGTGTCTGTGGTAGAGCATGTGGTGGGAGTAGGGCATTGGCCAAGTGGACGTAGGTCACTGGGCAACACAAACAGGTGGAGGTCTACGTGGATGTGCAACAACTCACGGCCGCTCCTGTAGTGGCAGTGCTAGCACCAGCACAGCAGGGGGTGCTGTCCACACCACAATGCAGCAGGCCATGTGCACATGGTCCTGGCTGGTCCCAGTAGGGATGTGGATCCAGCAGACAATTGTCGTCATCAGGGGAGAGTACCATATCTGGGCTTCTTCATGGTAGTGCCCGTGCAACCCCTGGCAGACACAGTTCCCATATCCATGGCTGGACATGGTGAACTGTACACCCTGCCATGTATGGTCTGCAGCTGTCCAACAAACTCCTGTATAGTGCAGTCACATGGCAGAAATGTGTGCATACATACACACACACATCGCCAACACAGCTAGGACACCTCCTTGCCTGCACACACCATGTCTGCACAGCCCATTTAATAAAGAACCCCCTAACCACACACATGATTTCAACCAAATGGCTCAGCCAAGGCCTCTGTCAAACCCACAACATATCCTGTGCATATGATGATGCTTGTACCACATCTCTGTCATCCATACCATTGATGCAGGGACATGCTAATATGGTTCTGATGAACAGGGTGAATGTACTAAGGTTTAGCAATATAATGCTGTTTAACGTGTTGTCAGCTGGAATGATTAATGCTTACACATCAGGGTGTGTAGCTGTCCAGCCATGATGCATTATAGTTTGTTATTAACACAGACTGATCGTGGTCTCCATAATGTATTCTGTTTGTGTTCTAGGTGTCTATGTGTCAGCAGGATGTTGGTCTGCTGTCCTTTCCTACAAGGGGTGTGGCACTGTGATGACACATTGACCGTGTCATATCCCGGGTACAGCTGAACACAAGGTCTGTATAACGGTTACTGCATGTGCCACATGGCTGATAGGTCTGAGGGTTGTATACAGGTAAGTGCAAGGTGGCTGATGTAAGCAGCTCTTCTACAGTGGACAATGGCAAGTGTACTGGGAGGCACACATCAAATGTTTGTAAATAACACACACACAGAGGCCTTGGTGTTGATGCAATACACAGAGAATACTGTTCACATGGATGTACTTCATTTTGCAGTGACTCATTTTTGCCTATGTAATTCCACCAAGACCAAATTGCCAAAACATCACATCAGTAAATAATCAGTCCCCCAGTTTAATGTCATTAACAATGGTACTGGCAGGGTATATGTCCTCTTCCCCAATGTAGTGCAATCCTGGAGTTGGTAAACATAGGTGTGCTGGTGTGGGTGGCACAGCCCTCCACTATGGGGGTGTGGGGTGGCATAGAACCACACATAGTGTGATTAACAACTACTTAACCTGTTAACATAAACTGTAGTGTATAACAGCACACTAAGTGAAGGGATACGCACAACAATAACCCCAATGTGGGAGGCTGTGCCCACAACAACCACACCCAACTATATATACCAACTCCAGTATCGCTGTACAGCTGTACAGTGGGGAAGAGGGCATTTACACATCTGCTACTAGTTTTGATGGAATTAATTTCCACAAAATGATTCCTTTGAAAAGTTAACTTTTTCCAGTTAGTTCTCGGACAAATGATCTCCTGGGATATATATTTTCTGCAAACTGAGGTAGATCTCTTCACACACACACACACACACACACACACACACACACACACACACACACACACACACACACACACACACACACACACACATTTACTTGGCAACACTGAGTGTAGAACCCCTACCCAGGTACTTATTGCTACCAATGTGTTCGGCCTTAATTGTACACACCACAGAGTTTTAGGGTGAGGTGTGTCCCGAGTTTCCTGTTAAGTGAAGAACATCATCAGGCCTTGTACAGTATGGTAATGGGTGATGTACTGGGTGTTAATGAACAATACATAGTATGACATACTTAGAAAAAACAAGATAAAAAGTTTGTCTGCCAACCAGTCAGATGAATGCTCCGTTGCTGAAATATTAATCAGAAATGAAAACTATAAAGTGCAGTAGGCAACGAAGCAAAACAGGTAGTCACTTCACATCCACCAAACCAATTCTTTTCACCAAGATAATAGGACTTTTCATAAAATGATAAAACTTTTCATGAAATAAAAAGTTTTTATTTGACTTGATAAGCGCTTTCGCTAGGTTAGCTTCTTCAGATCAACATAAGTCAAAGTCATCTAAAATTCTGTTTAAATAACACATTCAAATTACACTACCCAATCAACTCACTCTATCAGTTAACAAGCTAAAACATTTTAAAGGTGTCCCATTATATATTTCTAAAGGCATATTGCAAAGATATTCTATTAATTCTACTTTCAAAACAACATAATAATATAACTTAATATAAATATATACTGACATGGATATGAATATAAAATACTATGTGCATATATGAAATAAAAATATAAGCATAAATATAATATCATGAATGCACAAATATTTCTTCCAAAGACATGCATCTGGAGCATTTCTCCCCGGGCCTCTGATGAAAACAGGCTCTGTGGAACCTAGTCGGACATTCCTGGTCAACAAATGTTAAATAAAAATAAATAAAAATAAAAATAAAATAAAATAAATTTCTCACATTTAATATCTTAAGCAATATATTTTAAATTAAAAAACGCCTATATATTTAAGAATCCATTATTATTCATTTATTGAGTTATTTCATCTTCCTACGCTTCTTAAGTAATGGCTTAATAGATGCTCTCTCATTTAGGCCCTTCCCTCTGTCCACTCTAAGCATAATAATCCAAATATTCTCCCTGTATTCAGTGTGATTGCGAATATCGCCTTCACGAATACTAGGGGGAATGACTTCCAGAGCTCTAAATTTTAACCAGTGTGTATCATTAGTATTGATAACATGCTTCGCTAATGCATTATGCTCTGATTTTTTACGAATATGATACACGTGTTCTCGTACTCTGTCCTTCAGTGTCCTATTGGTCTTCCCAACATAAAATGAGTGACATATTTGGCACTCCGCTAAATATACAAGATTTGTTGTTTTACAGTTAGCCTTATACGATAAAATAAATTCTTTCACCAAATCTGGATGGATAAATTTATTGGATACATCAATGTATGCGCAAAAATTGCATGCCCCACATGGTACTGTACTCCCTATTTCTCGATGTTCCTTCTTAGGGTAGCATATTAATCTTTTAAGATTTTTCTTATTTTTATACAAAAATTTAGGTTATTCACCTACAATGTTCTTAATATTCTCATCCACTTGTAAAATGGACCAATTTTTACTAAGTATCTCTCTAATTCCTTGACTATCTGATGTAAAGAATATAGGGAATCTAACAGTATTCTGTTTACTGCCAATCTCAGTCATTCCTGTACCTTGAGCAGGGCCATAATAAGGAGCTGCTACATCTATGCGTAATGTAGGAATCTCCTTAAAGTTTTCATCTATTTCTACCTCATTATAACCTCTGTGTAAAAATTTCTCTTTAAGGTTCATAAGCTCTTTCATAAAGCATTCATCTAATGGATTTAATCTCGATGCTCTAATGCCCTGGCCTTTAATTATATTTTTAAAAATATGTGCTGGGTGCATATTTGATCTCAATAAAAGAGAATTACGATAACAGGTTTTACAATGGACACCTGTATTGATTAGTCCATCCGAAAGCTTTTCTATATATAAATCCAGATAGTCTATTTTGGATTCAGAGCATTCCATAGTAAATTTCAAGTAATTAGTAAGATTATTCATTCTATCCAGAAACTCCTCTAGTTGTTTATTTCCATTCCAAAGTATAAAGAGGTCATCTACAATACACTGATAGAAGGTCACATATCTCGCAAAACCTTCTAATACAAACAGGGTACTTTCTTCCCAATGTGCCAAAAACATATTAGCATAGCTATTGGCACATGGGGTACCGATTGCCACACCATCTAATTGCACATATAGCCTGTCTCCAAATATAAATAAATTATTTTCTAAGACTAATTCAAGAAAATAAGTGATTAAATCAATCTGCACTTCAGAATAGTTACTATGTTTCTGAAAATATGCAGTTATATATTGAACTCCTAGTTCATTAGGTATAAGTGTAAAGAGAGATTGTACATCTAATGTCACTAATAACAAATGCTGTGTATTTTCAATATTCTCTAAACAGACATATAGGTCCATTAAAAATTGTTTAGTGTCTCTGAGGACAAACTGGTTCCCATTTAAAATGGGTCTTAAATATTTCTCCACATATATGGAGAGTGGCTCTGTCAGCCAACCTCCTCCAGAGACTATAGGCCTCATAGGGGGATACATGGCATTTTTATGAATTTTCGGTAAGCCATGTATTGTGGGTATTAGCGGATTGATAATCATTAAATAACTCAATAATTCTTGTGAAATAGTCCCTCCTTTATACATATCTAATAATGTAGTGGTGACATATTGGATGATTCTATGTGTTTCATCCTTTGTTATTCTCTTATAAAATATATCATTCAGTAACGTATCCATAGATGTATTGTACTGGATGGTATCCATAACTACCATCCTGCCACCCTTATCTGCTGGTCTTACAATAACAGAGTCATCTGTCTATAATCCCTTTAAAAATTCTCTTTCTTTATAACTTAGATTCTCTCTTTTCATTCTTCCATTTTTCCTAGCAGAAATACTACTTTGTGTATCATAGTATTTAAATAGCTCATCTTCAGTGAGCTTCAAATACACTTCCACTAATGGGTGATTAGTAGGTACAAAATTACTAAAATTTCTAAGCTTATATCCATTATTAATTCCCATGTTCACTTCTTGTGTACTCACATTTCCATGCAGAAGTTTTAACATGATATTGTGACAGAATACTTTAAGATCTAAAATAGTATCTGTTATGTGACTTCTGCTGGTAGGTATAAAATTTAGACCTTTCTCAAATAAATTCTCTTCCTCTGTTGAAAAAATACGGGAGGAGATATTAAACATTAATGAGTCATCCCCATTTCCCCACATCTTTTTCAATGTCTGATGTGATGTGAACTCGCTTGAGTGTTTCCATTTCTGGCGGCCACGACTCATAGACCGAGTTCTTCGTATACCTTTGTCTTTTCTTACTGGAAGGGGAAAAGAAACATTTCCCCTAAATTCCTTACATAATCAGTATTAATTACATCCTTCTTTGTTGGAACTTTTGGTCGAACCACCAATTCTTGTTCTACTATTTTTAATGGTGATTTTGTGACCAACACCTCAGGATATAAATTCCCATTCATTTGTACTACCTTATTATTGATCAATTGATGACTAATTAATCCATTATTAACATCAATTGTAACAGTCTCTGAGTCACATAAAGCATGCTCAGCACTTATATGTGGCCTATCTCTGCTATTTGGTATCTCTTCACTGTTAACTGAGTCATGTACTAAACTTCCTAAACGAACTTCAGTACTAGCAATGTTCAAGTTGTCCCTAGTCATATTATTAGTTAGAACATTTGTATTATCATTCACACTCCTAATATTATCATTCGCATTATTCATATCAGATTCAACATTATACATTTTATCTATATTTTGTCCATTTCTAGGCCACATGAAGACTTGGCCTAGTTTAAAGTCATTTGTGTCCCGTATGATCTTGTTCCTTTTCTGATGTAAAAGTCTGCATTCAAACGCTGCTATGCCATCCAGTCCTGTTATCTTGGTGAAAAGAATTGGTTTGGTGGACGTGAAGTGACTACCTGTTTTGCTTCGTTGCCTACTGCACTTTATAGTATGACATGCTGTCATATACACATTGACAAACACATACAGTCATAGTCATATTTGACAGACCTGGGTTTAGCAGTGCTAATTATCTTGTCAGTGAGTCCATACTGTTACAGAGTTTTTGCATACAGCACATGCATCATTGGGCTAGATAGTGTAATCAGTTACCTGTATGGTTGATGGTGACAGCAGTCCTCATACAGTGGACCTTGGGACATGTACTGGGGGTACCATGGTGTAAAGATAGTATAACCAGCATACACACCCCACATTGGATATTGTACTCACTGAAACCCATGATAATGCTCTGATATACCCACAATCACACATTGAGCAGGATGGCAATACAAACCCTTGTCTATCTAATCAGTGCTACTACAGGGATAAGCATTTATTGCACATGCCACAGTGATAGTAGGGTGAGGGTTTTTCATGGCTCTCCTAATGTCAGCAACATCATCAACCCTTATAATGTATGGCAAGATTTAGTGCATTTGGAGAATGTGGCCTCAGAATGCTGTCTCCTACAAATATGCACACTCACACACAATTGCACAGACATACTCACATTTAATAGGACTCAGAGGGTAATACACACCTATCTACCCATTTGTAGAACAGTGTTATGCTGGTACTGCAAGCTACAGATAGCCCATAAAGTGAAGAGTGTAACAAGGTACATTTAATGTGAATTGCAGCAGCAGCCATTTCTAAGTATAGCAGTGGGGGTGTAGTGGGTGAGAAGGGCATCAGAGTATTTTCAACAACAAGTTTACAAACACACAGACACTGTTATTCTCAGTAATGCACACTGACACATTTCAAAAACGAGAAACAGTTCACCACTATAACAAAACTAGGCAGTATTCCAATAAAGGCTGTCCACAATGTAACCACAAGTTAGGAAATTCAGTCCACAGCAATTTGCTTCGTAAATTTATTCACAAAATATAGTACAGTTCAGGGATTAAGCGCTTTCATCTCATAGCCAGAGACTTCATCAGAATCAGTACAAAAAGAGCTTAAAATCATTTAACATTTGTCAGTACTGAGGTTCATAGGTGCAGGTGTTCCTAGGTGTGTACCAGGC
>NC_056750.1:528718539-528778539 GCF_019279795.1 Protopterus annectens | reverse complement strand
ACACACACACACACACACACACACACACACACACACACACACACACACACACATATACTTGCCATTACTGAGATTCAACCCTCTACCTAGCTATGTATTGCCACTACAGTGTGCCACATTTACCACATGCACCACAGAACTTATAAGATGGATGTTGTCCTAAGGTACTTCTAAGGTGGGGAACATCACCAGCTCTTGGAAATACTGGCATTGGGTGATGTAGTGGGTGAGAAATCCCAAAAATAAGTTTACCCTACACACACATTTACATTAGCCAGGGGTGAGGCTCAAACCTCTATCTAACAATCTTTTTGGACCATTATGGTTACTCATTTACCACATACACCACTGATCTTACATGGTTTAAGTTTGGCAACTGGTACCTCTAAGGTGGATGATATCTTCAGGACTGCCAAAGTCAGGCACTGAGATGTGTACTGGGTTTAAATGGTGCCAAAATCTTTAAAGTGCAGACATACATATGTACACACACAAACACTTGCCATGGATAAGATTCAAACACATACCTATGTAGTTATTGCTACTACATTGTTCCGCATTTATGGCACGTGTCATGGAGATTACATGTTGGACAGCTGTGCCAAGGTATCTTGGAAGGTGAGTGACATCAGCAGCAGTGGTAAAGGAGGGGTAAGGGATGTGTGGTAAGTGTGAATTACTACAAAATCATCACTACAAGGATACACACACTCTCTCACATTTACCAGGATCAGAATTAGAACTCCTACCTAACTAGTATGCTACACTATAGTATTACGTAGTTATTGCAAGCAGCATGGAGCTTATATGTTGGAGAGCTGTCCAAAGGTATCTTTGAAGGTGAGTAACATCAGCAGCAGTGCTAAAGGAGGTGTAGGCGGAGAGTAGTAAGTGTGAATATCCATAAAATCAGGTATCATCAAAGACACCCACACTCTCTCACACAAACACACACGGTTTCACAGTTGCCATATCTGGGATTAGAATGTGTGGTAAGTGTGAATTACCACAAAATCAGGTCTCTACAAGGATACACACACTCTCTCACATTTACCAGGATCAGAATTAGAACTCCCACCTGACTAGTATACCACACTATAGTATCACACAGTTATCGCAAGTGCTATGGAGCTTATATGTTGGAAAGCTATCCATAGGTATCTTTGAAGGTGAGTAACATCAGCAGCAGTGCTAATGGAGGGATAATGGGAGAGTAGTAAGTGTGAATGTCCATAAAATCAGGTAGCATGAAAGACACACCCATTCTCTCACACAAACATGCACAGTTTCCATGTCTGGGATTAGAACTCCTACCTAACTAGTATGTTGTATTGTAGTATTACGCAGTTATTGCAAGCACCACAGAGCTTATAAGGCTGGTACTTGGCCAAAGGGTTATTTCAACGTGACTGACATCAGCAGGCATGCTAAAGTAGGGCAATGGGAGGTGTAGTAAGTGTGAATGGCCTCAAAATCATTCATCTCCACACATACTCTGTTACACAAACACAGACATTATCACAGTTGCCAGAAGCAGGATTAGAACTCCTACCTAACTAGTTTGTTATACTACAGTATTACACAGTTATCGCAAGTGCCACAGAGCTTATAGGGCTGAAACTTGGCCAAAGGGTATTTCAGGGTGATTGACATCAGCAGGAGTGCTAACATGGGCAATGGGAAGTGCAGTGTGTATGAATGGGCCATAAGTCATTCCTCTGGAAACACACACACACACACACACACACACACACACACACACACGCACGCACGCACACACACGCACACACACACACACACACACACACACACACACACACACACACACACACACACACACACACACACACACTGAGTCACACACAACTTTACATTTGACAGGACTGGGTATACAAATGCTATATGAATACTGATTTGTACTATTGTGTTACACAGTTATCACATGCACCACAGACACTATGGGGTGAGGGCTACCAAAAGGAATGTCTACAGTGATTGACATCAGCACATCATGTGATATCGGCCAATTGGATGTGTGGTGGGTGGGAGAGGCCTCATAATGGAATTCTCTCTGTCACTGTCTGTCTCTCTCTTCCCCACATCTCTGTGTGTGTATGTTTAGCATATTATAGTGTGTTGGCCTTGGATATGTGTGAGCATTCCTATCCACTGTGTGTGCAAAGCATGAATGGTGTACAATTTGGTGTGTGTGCACAGACATCTGCGAATGATAAATATGTATAGTCCACTGTGTTGTCAGACATGGTCTTCATTTTTCTAAATGTAGGAGCATGCCCAGTATGACCTTCTGTATTGAGTGTGTGAATCCATTACCGGTAGGGTTATACTCCAGTCCAGGGTTTGGTGTTCTACACATACAGCTAGCAACCTGTTTCTGCAGGATCTCTGTAGATAGGTTGACAATATGGAGTCACAATGGGCGACAGATAGTGGGCTACTGTAACTGTCTGTGCTGCTTGTGTTACATGGTTGATGTTAGCAGAGAAATTCAGACATATGTAGTGTTTTACACTGTGATGTATTATGACATCAACTACTGACATATATACTTATTTGCTCACAGTTATTTCCTGGAAAATGCAAGATGAATGAAGCTGTGCCAGTATTGTGGTCCACAGCCTACAAATTCTTGCACTCTCATGCCATTCTGGAGGGGTAGCTGCAGACACTTGCTGATGGGTCTGTGTAAATGGTCCAGCACCTTGGTACTATGGTGGGTGAGGATACCCTTCTTGTACATATATCAATGTAACAGAATGGCCATATCCTGCTGTGGTCATACCTCTCAGCTGTACAGATTCACCCAGGTTACCCAGAGGCAGGGCTCATATATCTGGTCAGTTCCCCTTAACATTGTGGTTTACGAGCAGGTTTGTAGCCACCCATTACTGGGTTTGCAGGCAGGGGTAGTATGGGTACACATCAGAGTTTCAGACTTCACACACTCCATGACGTCCATGCTTCTACACCCCCCACTCTGTTATTCTATCCTCTTCCTAACATTATGTAAGCGATATTTGAGAAGTATCCCTATAGCTGGCCCTTCATCCCAGTGGTATTTTGGGGTTGGTCTACAGTTCATGCAGTAGGACATGGTGGGCATGCTACTGGGATTTGTCAACATGGCCTTGCATTTGTGTTCTGTTGACTGTGTTATGTTGTTAGGTGGGACCCCATGAGATACCATATATTGGCACTACCGGTGAGGCATAGGCCTTTGACAGAGGTCTGTAGGCCGTTTGGTAGTGATGCAGGCCATCTGTAGCAGGCTAGTGCATTCTGTCACTCCTACATTCCCAGGCTGTGAGCCAGTGGATTCCCCTGGGGTGACAAGGTAAGTGTGTGAGGTGTTAATTGCAATAGTTCCTGTCCATATTAATCCATTGGTTTGGATGCAGACAGGGTGCTGCTTACAGCTAGGGACACATCTACATGGGACACCTCTTCAGCATGCTGCATTCTGTGGGTATTCCCATAGAGAAGTGGGGTCATACTGTACTCATTCCCAACAGCAAGGATATGACCTGTAATAAACCTGTGGTTGATGGTGGGATGAGCTGAGTGCATGTGTGATATGGAAGCTACTTGCAGCTGACTCACAGATATACATGGGACATTCCCCTTATGCTGCCTTGTGCGAGGACATAGGCAGTCTCTCATTACTTCATAACTGTGCCTTTTGTGGTCTGCTAGTGATTGGCCAGGCTACATCAGTATTCCATACTACACAGACAAGTAATGCGCTGCTAACCTGTATGTACAATTCAAAGTTATGTGCAGTTGACAGTTGCATTTTATGTACTCTATCTAGGGTACTTCCATCTGTGTACTGTGTGTATGCATGGGCCCACATTCATGACATGTCCATCTTTCAGATGGTGACAGATATTGACATCTGGACAGTGAGTATGGACAACTGCTGACATGGGTATTGCTGAGAAGCATTGTGGTTGGCACTGCAGTTGTCAGAACATGGCCCTGTCATCCACAGTACTGCCCGTAGGCCACTTAAACACAACCCTCCATGCCTACATGCTGACCACTTCCAGACAATATTGAACACACAACAACCTAACACACGGACCCCTGCATATTGTATACATGCAACAATCTATCCTGTAGATTGGGCCAATTTGGGTAATCTGTGCTCCACTGTTATTACACCTCGCACTTACATGTTACTGCATTTCTACATAGGATTATGCGGGGGCACACTTGACAACTTTAAACATTTGCTATGACTGTACTGGTATTTCAGGTTCTCTGTTGGCTTCCATTTCATTTTGTATTCTGACCTATCATGCAGACTGAAGGCATATCAGTAGAGTACAGATCTTAGGTTTTATTGACCTACATTTCAGTTTCAGACTTCTTACCCTTCAGAACTAACATACAACTGCCAGACCTGTTGTACTCTGTCTGTGTAGGTCTGGAGGGGGGCTGTTAACCATTGCCATTAATTGGAGGCCTTAGCCCAGCCTTTCTTTATGGTCATCTACACCTGTCCTGCTGGCTGAGGCTGGTGGTGGGTATGTGAGCTTCACTGACATGCATGTGTGTATTCTATGGACACACGTTTGGGCCACCACATGTATTGCAGTGGGATTTGTCACCTTGTCTAGTACTGCCTAGTATGTTGACACCGGTATTTGTTATGGATTTCATGCTGCCCATATAGGTGTCCACTATCTGCTGCCATCCCATTCAGCCACCCAATTCCCAATTGATAGGAAGAGTGACTTACCTTATGGCTGTGCCAGTATTGAGGACGGTGCTGGAGGGCTAACTATGTCAGATGAACATAGTACACTCCCTATGCATGATAAAGCACAGGTAGTATCATGTTTGGCATCCCTTTTACTGTATGTGTGAGTCAGAGAGAGGTGTCATTCCCTGGGTCTCTACTGTGCCAGTGTATGTGCTATGCGTTGCCTCTTTGCCAAGGCCTGGGCATATTGGGCATGCCTCCTTCTTCCTACATGGGCAGGCTCAGATAGTTCCTCCTCTGAGTCCCTCTGTGCTTGTGATGCCCTTGGCAATGGTGGCAGGCTGTGTGGCCTTGCCCCATGCTGTTTCTGCTGCTGCTGTTTCCGCAGGATCATATTGTGTAGCATGGCACATACTATGAACATTTGTGTACATGTAGCTGGAGAGTACTGCAAGGCTCCACCTGATAGGTCCAGGCAGGGGAACTGTGACTTGAGCATCCCAAACACACACTCTATTATGATTCTGGTTTGTGCATGTGCCTCATTATGGAGTTCTTGTTCAGGTGTGTGTGTATTTCTGAGGGGTGTTATCAGCCATGGTTCCAGTGCATAGCCAGCATCCCCCACTAGGTGGCCATATGGGATATCCCCACTGGCAAATGACTGGTACAGCTGTGTCATATGCCTGATGTAGAGTCATGATAGCTTCCAGGGCTTCCAGCACACATATTCAAGATAATGCCCTGGGCATCGCACATGACCTGGCAGTTGATGGAGGGGAAGCCCTTGTGGTTTATGTAGACCCTACCCTGCTCACTGAGTGGTGCTTTGATGTGTATGTGCATGCAGTCTATAGCACCCACTACCTCAGGGTATTCTGCTATTTGGTGGAAGAGATGCATATTGCTGGTCAACGGCTCACGGGTGTTGAAGAAATATATGTGCTCACCGGCATGTGCTGACATGGCATCCAGGAACTGGTGGAGTACCCTGGATGCTGATGCCTGTGAGATCCCCATGATATCCCCAGTTGCCCTTTGGAAGGTACCTGTGGCTAGTATTCTTAAGCCTACACATACATTGGTATCCACTGGGATGGGGTTCTGTTGGTTCTGTGTATGAGGCCTGGCCGGCACAGCTCAACAATTTGCTGTAGAATGTCCCTGTCCACCCTATAGCATTCCACTAGCTCCAGCTCATGTAGTCCCTGGTAGGTTACACTGTGTCTGTACACACTCTTCTCCTTCTCCTCACTGTGGGTTGGTTGTCAGCATTCACATCCTCATCACCCTTAGCCTCTTGTACATATTAATGTATGAGAGTGACAGCATCCCCTAACATTTTGTTAGTTTTGTCAGGTAAAATTTCCCTGTCTGTGCACACCGGTGGTGTAGAGTTTGTGGGAAAAAACAGACTGGAAGGTGTTTGTGTAGTTTATAGTAGTGTGTTAGGCTGTTCCATGTGTAATTGGCTAATTCTGTTACATTTCACCTGCCAGCTATGCTAGTTCTCCTTGAATGCCTTCCTACTGCTGTTTTCCCTTTCCATTTAATCCCCGAGGTGCGCCGCACATAACCAGTGCTCAGATGTGAACAGAGCTGCTATTTCCATTTTTTTTGTTTGTTTGTTTAAAACCCTGTGCATGGCATGCACACCTTTTTAGGCAATGTAAACACTGCTGGGCAGCCTCAGACACACTCCATTCCTTGTGTGTGTTGCTAAGGGCAAACATGGGCCACAGA
The DNA here is from genome assembly GCF_019279795.1 of Protopterus annectens. Classification (NCBI taxonomy): domain Eukaryota; kingdom Metazoa; phylum Chordata; order Ceratodontiformes; family Protopteridae; genus Protopterus; species Protopterus annectens. The sequence continues at coordinate 528,772,067 of NC_056750.1, read as the reverse complement.
GCTCCAATAAGCTTACAGCATGTATGACACTCCCCCTTATGAGGTCATCTACCTCTTAGACTTATACAATGATGTTGCTGCACCTACACAGTTAGGTGCAAGCTAACACTGAGAGGAAATCTGTGATTCAGTATCAGTCCCCTCATTTGCATAAAACAGAATGCTAATTCATAGTTACCACACTCACACTCAGCCTTCCCCCTTAGCAACCACCATTCCCTGGTATTGTTGTCTTATGCATGCCATTGACTATTATGGAAAAATGCTGATTTGGGTTTAAAAGCTTATTTCCAACTTTTTTTCTTATTTTCAGGCTGATTCCATTTGTGCACCACTGCTCTACGATTAAACGGCCGAGATCGGCCAAAAAAAAAGAAAGTTGTATTTTATAATTTTGCAACTATTTCTCATGCCAATGGCCATATATCTGGTCATTGGCATGCCTAGTACATTGAATACATGCTTTCTTTAGAGCTGTTATTACTCTGTTTTGTAATTTGCAGAAATGTATTGGGTTAGTAACCGAATACATTTTTTGCAAGTTACACTATTCCTGCACAGATGCCTGCCTGCTTCCTGGATCACTAATTCACCTCATTTGCATGGTTTTCACCAGCAAATGAGGTAATTAGCATATAGCAGTGGTGTCCATGCAGGAATAGTGTAGGCGTGCTCATGCACATCTCAGGGGCTCGTTCCTGGATCGATCGGCGGCCATATTGCATGCAGCAGCTCTTGCACTATTCAGGCACTCCGTGCAGAGCTTGCTGAATCTGGCCGATTGTCTCTATTAAACCTGTTTTAAAGTGTAGGGCTTCTAAACTGTGATAATAATGGTTTAACTTACTATGCAGTCTCATAGTTTCACTAAACAGTGATTTTTAACAGGTTATTTTACAGCTTGTATTGGATTTGTTGGAGTGATTTGTTCATGATGCTACTTGCATTGTTTTTTGTACTTTTATTTTTGTTTTGTATTATGAAAAAACATGTTTTTAGGTTTGTTTTTCATGCAACAAATATTATATTAGGTTTACGAGAATATTTTCGATAGTTAAAAACATGCTTTGGCGATAATTGGTTGTAAATTTGGTAGGGGAACAACAGTTAATTTTGGGAAAAGAGGAGCTATTCCTTTAAGCGCCAAATGTTAAAAGTCAAATGGTTTAATTTTTTTGATACCATTTGGGGGTATTTAAAATGTTTTTTAATTCATTCTGATGAATTCCTGATAGTAGTGGGATGAACGCACTTAATATTCATTGTACTATTTTTGGAATAAAACTTTTTATTTATTTATTTCATCTTAACTGTGGCTGATTATCATTTGGAAGCATGCACCTTTTTACAAACTTTGTTTGTTTATTAGTAACCTGGAGGTTCTCCTTTTGTGGTTATAATGTCCATTTTTGTCACATTTGTTTTATACATAACTTTTCTTGCTGTCTTAAACTCCCTGGAATTTATTTTCCTTCACTAAACATTTAAATTCAGCACAATTATAAAGTTATAATCTTACCTGGGGTAATCATTTTTAATACTCTTCATGATCTTTTCCCTCATTTCTAATGTTATAGCTTTAACTGTTTTAATTATGTATCTCTAATTACCTCCACACATACAACCTTTACATTACCCTTTAATTCCAATACCGTGTTAGTTTTATCTTAACATGTTTTCTAAGTGTATCGGTATCTTCTTATTATTTCTTAAAATATACCATACTGCTCCTTTTAAGCCATCTTCTTTAATCCTCTTCTTCTACTGATTTATTTTTCACTAGAAAGAAGAAAAAGTTTACTTTTTTCCATTTTTTTCCATTTTTTTTCCTCCAGAAGCAGAAATGCTAAAATTTGACCACCAGGACTAATGGTAAAACTTTTTATTTTAAAAGCACCATGTAAAAATCACCATATTAAGCTCTTTCATGAATAAGAATTCATCAGAATGTGACTGTGTTCCAACCAATTGGTGTTTTACAACAATTATGTTACAAAAGAGTGTCAGTCATTTTAAAGAAACAGTCTTCAAAAAGAAAAACAAAATATGCAAATGTTAACTTAACCAAATGAAACATTCAATTCATAATAAATAAATATCAACAGTAATATTTAATGCAATTCATTTCACAAACATTTTGCTTTGTATTTCAAAACACCTGTAACATTAACAACATTGTTTAATCTGGCAGGCTTGGTTGCATCAATCTTTAACTGCTTTAACTGTGAAAAGAGTTCTCTAATCTCCAAACTATTTTTCCAGTCACTCCCTCTCGCATCAATAGACATTTTTTCCAAAACAATAAATAAAAATTTACCATTACCTTTATCTTGTCTAATGTGTCTGTATAAGGTGTTCTTCTCATCTTTTCTGGCAATTGAACATATATAATGGTGCAGATTCAATAAAGTCTACATGGTCCACTAAGACCTTGTGTTCATCATGGCACAGGATGCACATGGTAGTGTGCCAGTTTGTATTCAGTAAGTGGCTTTACACACAGTGTAGAGCTGCACAAACATAGTAAACACTGTGATATGCTAATGACAGCATAAGCAGCTGAATTGTATGCTAATCAGCCAACCTAAGATAGAGGACCTATTCAACACTCTATAAAACAATTGTGTAGACTCCAGTGTAGGTTTTCCCTGCAAATTGCAAAACATATTGGAATACAGCCAAAGAAACTACTCTACACAGAAACAATGATAGGGGCTGTAGTTGCTGTTATACATCTGTATGCGCAACAGGCAAAAGTATATGCTGCTGCTGCTGCTAATAAATCCCGGCCAAGAAGGAGAAGGGTATTTAGACCACTTTTAATTTACCATTGTCTGTGTGATGTGGAAATTGTAGAGCAAGTTTCTGTTCCTGTAGATACAAAGTGGACAGAGACAAACTACAGGAACTCTGCAACTTCTATCATCCATAACTGAAAACAAGGGCAAAATGAGTGAAATCAATACACGTGGAGGCTAAGGTATGTGTAGCACTTAGAATATTAGCTACAAGAACCTTTTAGAAGCCAATAGGGGATATGCTAGGGATATCACAGGAATCAGCAGCCAGGATCCTACATTAATTCCTGAATGCTATGCTCTAACATGCCAGTGATTAAACACAGTTTCCCCTGTACAACAGAGGACAGAGCTTCAACTAGGCAGGATTTCTACCCTAGCAAGATCATCACAGCCACATGCAGGTGAGGAGTCAGAAGGGGAACCACCAGCTGCTTGGGGTGTAGATAGACATAGGCATACACAGTATGCCCTTACTTTGGCCAAGAGCCAATGGATAGCACATATGCTCACCACCTAAGGGGGTAAAACCTGCATCCTATGCACATATATACAATAACATTGATGCCAGGCAAGACTCATAGCTGTTATGTACCTATGTAATGGCTATGCACTGCTAGCATCACACAGACTCAGCCCTGAAGTAAAACACTTATAACAGCTGGACGATCAAGGTAAGTATTTAACATGGAATATGACAAATGTCTAAGAACACAAATGAATGGCAGATCCCTGCATGGTGCTACTTGCTAATGTAACTAAGTACAAGGTGCGTGATATAAGGTTGTTGTGTTTGTAACATATCATATTTACACACAAACCAATGTGTAGTCTAAAACAAGGAATATCAAAAGAGTATTGTATTGTTTACTATGGAAATACCAGAATTACTGCACAACTGCAAAAATAAAACTCTTAAATCCAACTTTTGCTGTGGAAACACACAAATCGTACTTGGCTCCCCCCCCAAAACAATAGAAAAATGACAGTTTGTGCAATCTAAGGAATAACACATGATTCAGTTGTTATAAATGCCTTACCCACAATTGTCACAAAATGTATACATATTTACAACACAAAAGTCAATTGCATATGATTGCTCGGCACCTCTTGCTGTTCCCAGCACTCCCCTGGTGGAGTTTATGGGCCATCTTAGAAGCAGCCCCATGTAATTGGCAATACGTATAGTACTTTACGCTTCCATGAAATAGGATATAAAGACTGTAAGATAACCAGTTTTAACAATAACACTTGTAATGACAGTTAATAAGGCTGTCTATCTATGAAAGTCAGTGCATGGAAAAAAATGCATACGCTAAGAGTGAAGTTTAAGAAATGTATATAGATAACAGTTTAATCCCTTAATGTGTATAAATACATTCATACCTTAGCAACATCAGAAACCTTCTGTGCAAATAAATCAAAAGGAATATCAGTCCTCTGTGGTCTGCAAATGCACAAGTCCTCTCACCTTGAAATTCTCTAGCTATGCAGTTACCTTGTTATGGAGTGGATTCAGGCCTATGACCATGGTGAAGATGGAAATAATGTATGAACTCATTAGACTTGCTGAATCCCAAACTTTTGGCTTTGTGTAGCACATGTAAACATAGTGCGGGCATTACATCAGTGTTTGATGCTACTGGATTACATCTGTGAATGATTAGTGGGAGGGAGGAGGAATACACAACAATCCAGACTTCCTACCTGTAGTAGATGTCTCAGCCAGTATACACTTACAAAGTGTAGAAGTAATTGCAGCAAGCTTTTTAATGGAAGTGAACAGCACACATTTCTCAGTTTAGTATACTAATAGCCAAACTCTCCTTCCTTCAATGAAAAGTGTATTTTACTGCCATGTAATATTGCCCTACATTTTAAGGACAATGATGCAAAATGCCCTATAGACTGCATATCTCAGAGTACAGCACACATAAGAGAAGAATGAACACAATATACAGAGAAGACAGAGCTGCACTGGTACAAACAATACTCAGTTGTGTGATTATTCATTGCAGTAAATCTGTAAGTAACACATGTACAAACAACTGAGAATGTAGAAATGTTATATGTCTTTAGAATACTGTGCTGGAAATGGGACTTGCTTATATGCTCAATGATTTTCATTCCTGCTACAAAGCTGTTTCTTTGGCAAGGAGATCTAAGACACCCTTACTTTGCTTTGTAGGCTCAGTAGTCTGACAGTTCAAATCCAGAGTTGTCTACAAATCTGTAAAGTGTGTGTTAAATGTATTTTGTAATTTTTTTTTTCTTTTTTTATAATATTAATATTTGTGTGGCACACAGCTTAGCACAAATAGGTGACTGGATAGATACATTAACTTTAACGTTGAGTTACTTGTCTGATAAAGCTGATAAAGAGTGCATAAATTACAGCTGTGTGTGTGTGTGTGTGTGTGTGTGTGTGTGTGTGTGTGTGTGTGTGTGTGTGTGTGTGTGTGTGTGTGTGTGCATATGTGTGTGTGACACCTGGTAAACATGATGAACCACACAGTATATAGTATCTGTAGATCATGGTTCAAGTCACACATTTATATTTTAATGTTAAATGTAATAAACACTTGTTACTAGAGTAATGCATGTTTAGCTTTGCTTATCATGTTTGCTCATCTTTTACCTTTGCACAAACATTGTCTTATTGGCAAGACAACAAGCAGACATTGTCAATTTCAAAAAAGGATTTAATGCTACCACTTTTGCTTTCCATTACACAGACCTTCTAAGTGGTATTGCATGATGACCAACAGCACCTGCTGTTCCAGAACACAAAAGACACCAAGGAGACGCTTGTCAATTTCAAAACAGATACATTTTATCATGTGTGGTTTGCCATTGTGGAAACACGTTAAGTGGCACTGCATGGCAGTCAGCACACATACATACTATGAGTGTGAAGATATAAAGGAGCTGCCTAGTTGTTCCTTTGGCAGTAGATGTAACTTAAGGGCTACAATAAAGGTAAGCTTGGATTTTAATACAGCAAAGCCCAAAGTTTTATTGCTGCTGTTCCAGTTTACTTTATCTAAAAATTAACAGTGGAAAAATAATTACACATAGAAATATCTATGTTTAGCAGGTGCATTAAGCATACAAAGGATACCAGATATATATTAAATGTGTAACTGTGTGTATCAGTAAAATTATGGTTGTACAATTAAACATTTATTTTCTGAACTTTTATGTCACACACAAACCTGGTTAGACACTCAACTCTTTAATGTATATGTAACAAGGTCTCAGTTGCAATGAAGACTCTACACAGTAATGAATGTAAAAAAAATACACTTGTAGCCCAGCCTTTCCCATGGCAAATGGTATAAGTCAATGCTCACAATGCAGATGAGCCAAGGTTTTAATCTAGCATACCCACAATTTTATTAATGCTTGTACAATCAATTTAAAAAAAACATAAAACAATGTAAACATAATTCTAAATAATAACTATGTATAGCAGTGGAGCTCATATAAATTATATGTTTGACTGAGGGTATGGTATACATTGAGAAGGCTGATGAATGAAGAGAACGAGAGAGAGAAGTTTGGATGATTTCAGGATAGTGAATCAGGAAGTGCAAAGGATTAGCAAGGAGGAAGTAAGGACAGCTATGAAGAGGATGAAGAATGGAAAGGTTGTTGGTCCAGATGACATATCTATGGAAGCATGGAGGTGTTTAGGAGAGATTAAAAAAGATTCTTTAATAAAATCTTGGAAAGTGAGAGGATGTCCGAGGAGTGGAGAAGAAGTGTAGTGGCACCGATTTTTAAAAATAAGGGTGATGTGCAGAGCTGTAGTAACTACAGAGGGATAAAATAATCAGCCACAGCATGATGTTATGGAAAAGAGTAGTGGAAGCTAGGTTATGAAGGGAGGTGATGATTGGTGAGCAGCAGTATGGTTTCATGCCGGGAAAGAGCACTACAGATACAATGTTTGCTCTGAGGGTGTTAATGGAGACGTATAGAGAAGGTCAGAAGGAGTTGTATTTTATCTTTGTGGACTTAGAGAAAGCATATGACAGGTTGCTTAGAGAGGAGTTGTGGTACTGTATATTTAATTTGGGAGTGGCAGAGAATTATGTAAGAGTGGTACAGGATATGTATGAAGGCGGTGTAACAGTGGTGAGGTCTGCGGTAGGAGTGATGGATGCATTCAAGGTGGAGGGAGGATTACATCAAGGATCAGCTTTGAGCTCTTTCTTATTTGCAATGGTGATGGACAGGTTGACAGATGAGATCAGACAGGAGTCCCCATGGACTATAATGTTTGCGGATGACATTGTGATATGTAGTGAGAGTAGGGAACAGGTTGAGGAGACCCTGGAGAGGTGGAGATATGCTCTAGAGAGGAGAGGGATGAAAGGCAGCAGGACTAACACAGAATAAATGTGTGTGAATGAGAGGGAGGACAGAGGAATGGTGAAGATGCAGGGAGTAGAGTTGGCGAAGGTGGATGAGTTTAAATACTTGGGATCAATGGTTCAGAGTAATAGTGAGTATGGAAAAGAGATGAAGAATTGAGTGCAGACAAGGTGGAGTGGATAGAGAAGAGTCTCAGGAGTGCTTTGTAACAGATGGATACCAGTAAGTGTGAAAGGGAAGGTCTACAGATGGTAGTGAGACCAGCTATGTTATACAGATTGGAGGTGGTGGCACTGACAAAAAGACAGGAATCAGAGCTGGAGGTGGCAAATTTAAAGATGTTAAGATTTGCGATGGGTGTGATGATGATGGATAGGATTAGAAATTAGTATATTAGAGGGTGAGCTCATGTTGGATGGTTTGGAGACAAAGCCAGAGAGGCAAGATTGCATTAGTTTGGACATGTGCTAAGGAGGGATTCTGGGTATATTGTGAGAAGCATGCTAAAGATGGAGTTGTCGGGTAAGAGGAAAAGAGGAAGGTGTAAGGTAAGGTTTATGGCTGTGGTGAGAGAGGACATCCGGGTAGTTGGCATGACAGAGCAAGATGCAGTGGACAGGAAGAAATGGAAAGAGATGATGTGCTGTGGTGACCCCTAATGGAAGCAACCAAAAGAAAAAGAGGACTGAGGGTACACTGACAGTTATGTTTCTGTAATTATAATTTTCTTTACTAGCCTTGGCTGGACCTCATACTTCAATGATAGTCACACACACAAATGAATATGTAAATCACAACCTAGTCAGGTAAACACACATACATGGTTAACCTCTTACTCTGCCTGTGCATATATAATTAATTAGCATGGCTAACAAGCACTTCTTCTGTGACAAGGATGAAAAAAAAACACCTATGTAGAAGAATATATTTTATCTATTTTACTTAGGTTTGAATCCCATGTTGTACAAATTGCTTTTAGCAGTGTGTAAAGACACCAAAAATGTATCAGGTAATAAAATTTATACCACAAAACATATATGCAAAGTTAAATCAATTAACAGTTACAGCAGCATCCAAACCAAAAACTAATGCCAACTGTCACATTACCCTTCCTAGTTCATAAACTGCCTTCCTGTCTGACACTGTTGTTCTCGGCTTAACACTGCCCAAACACGTTTGGGATGGTTGTTGAGAACTGCACACTAGCTATAAAACACATTATTTCAAATTTGTGGGAAAGCACTCTAAATGTTAGACCTGTATGGACATGGGAGGAGCTAGAAGGGAAGGTGCCCAATTTAGAGCTCAAAGATGGGGTGTAGAGGAGTCCAGAATTTTCATTGCACTCCTTGTGAAGCATCACAGCTGTAGCTTAATACAGGGGGGCTATACAGGTCTCAATACAAATCCAAGGCTTAGAATAGTCTGGCCAGGGCTGTCACCTGTGCGACTGGCACTCCATGCACTGGAGAGCAATGCAGGCATCACTATAATGACCTGTAAAAGTGCAAGCAAAACAACTCAACCAGTATACATCCCACAGCTGTGTAAGTATACAGATAAAAATACTTAAAATTAGATAGAAAGCTGGATATAGCAAAGACTGGCATACATAATACTTTTCTCTTTTTCTCCCTTTTTTGCAGCCACCCAGGAGATAGCAGTGTACAGAGATGCCCATGCTAAGCATTTGGAAAGACTAAGAGAAACAAGGGGTATGTAAGCAGCACAAAAGATAACATTATTTTAGCTGAAGTACTACCCTGGAATACATTATTACCAAATTAAGCATGCATATCTTAACTGTAAAATCAACCATGCATGCTTCAGTCTGTAGCTCAAGCAAACTGTTAAGAGTAAATTGTAATAGTGTATTCAGCTATGGGTTCAAATCCCAACAGCCACAAATATATAGTATGATAATTTAAAAATATTACATAATCATTTCAACAAAATTTGCATATATGCCATGCTGGTAACTTAATCTGTATTATTTGATCAAGCATATGTGTAGTATATGCATATTATAAGGATTACTTGGAACAATCATCAGTCATAGTTTGTAGTTGTTAAAAAGTGTACTTTATGCAAAAGTAACATTCTTTTATTTATATTGTACTAATTTATTGTATGCCACATATGATGGTAATCATTATCTTCCTTTTTTTTCTCTTACCCTCCCCTTATCTCTCTTATTTATTTTTTTATGTGGGGTCACAATGTTCTGATATCATCACTTTCTGACAACTCACAAAATGATTTACAGTACAGAAAGGTAGGCCAACCAAACCAATGCAGCTCAGCCTGCCTCCCCTCTAGTGCCTTCTGTACCAACACCCAGCACATCTGGGAACACTCAGCACATCTGGGACCCAGTCTGGCAGTAATAACTCTGCAGCCTCGGTACTACCTGGGTCCTCCACATCAGGTGGCATTACCCCGGCAGCTGATGCAGTGATACCCTCTGAAAGTATTGGCAAAGGTGGGGATTTCGTTACCCACCAGGCATGGTGCATGAAGTCATGGGAAGCACCATTGGTGCATGCTCACCAGAATGCTGGGCAAAAAAAATAAAAAAATCAAATGCTCCAACAGCAAGCTGAAGAGGGAGACTGTGATGACAGCTTTGAGTGTGAGGGCTGGATTCTGACTGTCCCCATGTTTGATGGTGATGGGCATCTGATGTCCCCTCCCTATTTGCAGTCATGGTATCCCCCAACCTGTTGCTTTCCTCAGAATCCTTGTCTCTTGTCTTGTTTGCCCTTTATGCCTGCATCTGCTTTCTTACCTACCCTACTTACCTGACCCTGACATACCTACATCCCTTACTCAACATTCTTCTCTTACAGATGGAAAGACACAAACATGAGCACCTGTCCCCCCTAAAAAAAAATATATATATATATATATATATATATATATATATATATATATAATCATCCATACATAGCTCTGCACTTCACACATATGCCTTCTTGACACACTCAATTTGCTACAATTGGCTATACAACATGGTTGCATTCTTGTCACCCCTCTTTGTTGAGGTGACAGTCCAAATTCATCCAATATTTTATCCATATTCATTTTACACTGTTGAAAAAGTGGATAGCCATGATTCTTTTCTAATTCCCTCCTGTACATTCCTGTATTGCTTTCCCTTTGTATTTCCCCCCTGATTGCCCCCTATTTAACCACTTTCCTATCTATCCCATTTTCACACCTTTTATCTGGTCAAAAAATAGAATCACATACCACACACATAAATAAGAAATCCTCAATGAAACCCTTGACTTTTTGTCATCTGTGTTTACATGGCATTTGGCATTGCTCACCAATGCAGAGATATGGTCAATGGCTCTTCACATCCTATGGCATGGTGTTGTTACCTCTGCACAATGCTGCTTAAACCCACTGTTCTAAGGAAACACACAGATGAAGTAGAATAAAGGTACTCATATTAAAAATTTCAATTCAAATATTTATTTAGACTGATGACTGTATATATATATATATATATGTAACTCCATATGTGTACTGTTGACATAAATCACTTCAGTACTGTTTGTTTTTATGCAGTACTTCACTGTAGTCATTCCCTCTCACATTTCCAATTATTATCACATGTAATTATTTAATTACATCATGAATACATATGTATTAGATAGAGGTGAATTTGAATCCTGTATCATCTGTGCTCAAAATAGGAACTCAATGCTCTTTCACCTGCTGCCACAGAGTCACTGGACAGCAGATGTGTTTCTTCCACTCAGTACTTTCCAATGTGCTGAATGCTGTGCTTCTCCACTTTAAGGTTATACAGTTTATGACACACCATATCTGACCTAAGCTAGTTATGAACACCACAGTGTCTGTCAGCTATGTCCACCATAGTCAGTTTGGATAAATGCTTCTCAAGTTCAAGTAAGTCCTTAAATGTGTATCTTGCATGCACAAACACTTTGTCATTGATCGCTCAAACCAGCTGCTCAGCAGTGCGTTATGGAAAGTGCTCATTAGCATGTATTACTTATGTTTAATGCCTAGTTAGTCTTCATCCCATTAAAGTCCATGTCAAAAACACAACCAAAGGAGAGACACTTTTTGATGACTCAACACATATTTACACTCAAGTTATGTGTTAAATGCACCCATGCACTTGAAACTTGGTATCTCTGTACTTGTTCCTAAATATCAACTACAACACAGAAATAAGTAGCAAAAATGCATTGTTACATATCATATACATCTTTATAATGACAATACACATTCCAATTGTCTTGTACTTTTATTAATGTGGATAGCAATTCTTCGTAAATATGAACATACTTATATGATCTAAAAAAATGTGTGTCTGCATGTGACTATTTGAGTGTATAATCTAGATAACATACTGAGAAACAGCTGCATGTGTCTCATTTCTGCTACCTGCATTCCAGACAGCTGTGTGGATCTAGTTTGATAACATTTCTTTTATAGTATACCTGCACATTGGAAACGCAACTGGAAATAGTACATCCTCACTTTGCACAACACTCTCATAACGGGATCTGTTGCCTACATCATAGAATGATGATGGCATCATCTATAAAGACTACTATGACAAGGCAAATACATCCTTCAGGGGTGTTGCAGTCATTAAATATTGTGGTTTGCAGATGGGAATAAAATACTTACATTTGTGTTAGATTAGTACAGCAGCCACATGATGTGTATGTCTCTATGTCTGTGTTTGAATGTGCATAGTCAAAGGAACATCAGTCTGTATCCTACTATCAACAATCCAGTCCCTTGAAGAACTAATAGCTTGACAGTTGTACATGGCTACCCTGCCATTTTATACAGGCCTTCCAACATCTTCTCTCAAACATCTAATGATGATGATGATGTCATCCACTATAGATTGTCCAGCAGCATTGTAAAAGTCAGACTTGTGCTGTGGTGCTTGAATTAAGTACAAAGTTCTCTAGCTGGTGTATTTAGTTAGGTAGGGTTTCTAATCTCAAAGCAGTTAGGTGGTGATATGTGCATGTACAGGGAAGAACATAACTGTATATCTTAATGCCATCAATCCATTCCCATGGAGTGCAAATATTTTGACAGTCGTATATGCCTACATATCCATTTCATACAGACCTCTCAAAACTTCTCTCAAACATCCAGTGATGAAACTATTCACTTTAAATTGTCCAGCTTCATTGTAAAAGTCAGAATCATGCTGTGGCACTTGCATTAAGTAGTGCGTTCTCTAGCTGGTGTATTTAGTTAGGTAGTGGTTCTACTCTCACTATGGGCAACTTGTGTATCTGTGTTCACTTGCTTGATATTCAAAAGGCCATTTTAGACCAGCATGTGAGACACTCCTACTACCATCTTCTTCTCGGGTCTATATCACATCATCAAATGTACTACTTAGCGAATGCTTATTAGTCGAACATTAATAAGCGAAAACACTAAATAGCGAACATTCGTTTAAGCAAAATATTTCACTAGGTTAAAATCCAGTTGGCCAACCCAGTGAACCACAGAAAAACATCACCAAACAACACCCATCATAGAGGAGGGCTATGGTCTCCACACCCCCCATATGATAGGCTGTGCCCCCACACCTCCCTTAACTAAATATACCACCTCTGAAATTGCACTACAGTGGGGAAGAGGGCAAATCCCAGATGATGGCTGACTGTTTTCCCAGCAAAATGTTTCACTTAAACGAACATTCACTATTTAATGTTTTTGCTTATTAGTGTTTGACTAATAAGCATTGGCTAAATAGTACATTCAATGATATGATATAAACCCCCTTCTTGTCACCAGACACTGGAGATGTCATCAGCTATAAAGTGTTGTCTGACACTATAAAAGCCAAGCTTGTGATGTGGTGCTTGTGTTGAGTACTGTGTTCTGTATATAGTTAAGTAGGTGTTCTACTCTTACTGTGGTCATCTGGTTTGTCTGCGCATTCAACAATCAGTATAAGTTTAGAATGACATGTGAATCCACAGCTATGTCAGATACTCCTCCAAACATCTTCTTGTAACATACACTGATGATGTCATCCTGTATAACATGAACTCTGACAGTATTCAAGACAAACCTGTGCTGTGGCCATAACATTAAGCAATGTGTTCTCAAGCTACTTTACCTAGATATATAGGGATCCTAATCTGACAGCATGCAACTTGAATGTGTATACTTCTAAATATTAAATTTGAGACAATTTTACACAGAGATGTGACTCCACATCTATGTCAGACATTCATCCTAACATGTTCTTCTCAGCATACAATGATGATGTCATACTCCATAAAGAGCAACATGACAGTGTTGAAATCATACATATGTGGCAGTGCTACTGTTACATTGCATGACATTCATCTTTTATACCTACACAGGTGTAATGTTCAAATCAGGCCATATCTACTAGTGTGTGTGTGTGTGTGTGTGTGTGTGTGTGTGTGTGTGTGTGTGTGTGTGTGTGTGTGTGTGTGTGTGTGTGTGTGTGTGTGTGTGTGTGTGTGTGTGTGTGTGGAGACGGTGGTACATTATGGTCATTGTATGATCCTTGGAATCACTCTTCATTTCACTACCACTTAACAGAGATTTTCTTGTAGCCCCATGCATCTACCATCCTTTTTTTTGGCCATATGACATCCTTCATGCAGAAGAGTGGAGGATGTCCTCTTGTCAATTATGCATACACACATCATGAAGCAGAGTCCTTCCATGAGCCTCTGTAAACCATCTCCAGACCACTGCATGTGTGATTGCTAATTCTGTCATGTTGTGGTACATGTCCCATATGGACAGTAGCAATATACAATGCAATCCAACAAATATAAATATACGCACAGCAGTCTTACTATCTTCCACCATATAGATATAGGGAGTTTTCTTTAAATGGTATAATAATGGTTAGGATTTTATGTGATGTTGACAGCTTAATAATGTCCTATGACCCTATGAACATTTAACATGTCAATGTTGCCGTCATTGACGTGCTGTATTGAGGTGTGGATATACAGTATGGCTACAAGAGGGTATTACAATCTGTGATGTGCAGAAGGTTGCTGCTGCCATTTCATTACAAAATCCTTCTATAGCAGCTGCAGTACTATGTCTCCTGAGAACTGTTGACATGGTATGATACACTTTTATGTTTATTGTTGGCATATTAGAACATGTTTTATTGTAGTAGAGCAGATCAATACTCTACACAGCTCACAATCATCCACACAGTGACACTTTCAGTATGGCACAGGTGTGCGTGTGTCTACATACCATCATTAAATGCTCTGTGATGGACATCAGTATAAATTCATATTGATTACATGGGCACATATGTTTTGTTTCATCCACATGTTGTTATGCTGTGATATACAAAACAATTTATCACATGTTTTGATTCAAGTGCAACCTTGTGGAATTCATTGTATGTGCAGTTGTGTTGCTATTCTCAAGGATTATTGAGGTGGGCAGCAGCACCATTGTGTGGCTATTATTAGCATTTGTGTCAGGAAATGTTTTGCATGAGCCACAAGATGTGATAACAACTGAGCTATAATGTTTCCTTATATGGCATCAGGCTGCTCAAACACAGCTTTTCCCTGAAACGCATATAGGGATATGTTGCGCAATTGATGTAGTTATATGACATTGGTGCAATTGTATGACTGTGTGAATAGTACCAGTGTGTGGAATGTGATGAATAACCAAGGTTGTATTTGGAAGTCTTTTCACAAATCATTAATTCCAAAAAAATGAGAAATATTACGGGGAATACACAGCTAAGCATAGAGCTGTTTGTGGATGCCACCAGAACTCAAATGGTAAAAATAGAGAATCTGCTAGCTGACAGTTTGTCTCACATATCAACACCCTGTCACCACTGGCCATCAGCAAATTAAACATGCAGACATTACTCAGTTTTTGTTCTCGGGACAGCAGCTCATCTGTGTGCTCTCTGAGGCTAATAACATAGAATCAATGGGGCCAAGAAACACACAAAATGGATGTAGAAGACACCACCAACCTAGCATTAACAAACCAGCCACAGTTGTGATGTTTAGCTCGATAAAACCACAAGATTTAGTGCTTTCATCAGATCATAATCAAGACTTCATCAGAATTTAAAACATCATAGTGAAACACTGTTTAAATCTCCATGACAAAGAGGTCACATGGTATAAATAAACCAATAAGCACGTACCCTAAACCTCATACAGTTAACCTTCAATTCAAAACCCTCACAGTTTTTTAAGAATATATGTGTTCATAAAAATCATCATACACGAGTTTCTGTTAAAAATGAGCATTATAAACTTAAATATATGCAGAGAAAAATTATTTCAATATTAAATCCAAGTAAGTACAAAATAAACAATGTATATAATTAAATGAATAAAAACCTACACAGCATAAGATTGTAACCTTAAAATTCTAGCTATGGATAAATTGTCATTAAGACCAGGGTAAGTGAATGCATTGAGTCTAATTTGCCAAATTAGTTCTTTGGTTTCTGTCGCTCGTTTGTCTCTAACACATATAACAAGAAGGCTTAGGGTTTCATTCAAATGCTTTAATACATACAAACATATTAGGATGGATAGTAGCATCACTAAATATGATCGAACTAGTTAAGAGACATACCTTACATACATACATACATGCTTACATCTCAACAGCTAACTACAAAATGGCAGCCAGACTTGCACATGCTCAGTATTTATACACTTGTGCAAGCCCTTGGATAGCTTCTTAAAGGTATACACACACATGTTGATCTGCAGTTTCTGTAAAATCATTCCAAGGACCCACCCCTGGGTCTTTATCAACCATATCAACACCAAAAAATAAAAATGTATGTGTACAAAATTTAAAAATCTGTTTGTACAAAACATTATGCGTTGTTTCCTGTTTTTAATTTCATAAAGGTATTCATAAATATGGTCCCTAAGTCTTCGCTGGGTCTTACCTACATAAAAACAGTTACAGTCTTAGCACTGAACAATATATACTAATCTCTTATTTATAATCGCTGTGTTCTCCAATAAATTTACATTGAGAGTAGAAGATGCATTTATATGTACTTGCTTTTCTGTTGCTCAATCTCATAAATTCCTCAGTGCTGTGTACCAAATCATTTTTAATAGATTTTCCTTTCCTAAAGACAATCCTAAGTTGATCACCCAAGATCTCATTA
Source organism: Protopterus annectens (assembly GCF_019279795.1). Lineage (NCBI taxonomy): Eukaryota > Metazoa > Chordata > Ceratodontiformes > Protopteridae > Protopterus > Protopterus annectens. Next base: position 528,755,690 of record NC_056750.1, on the reverse strand, counting down.
AGGTTATCGAAACAGGAGAAAATATTCCAGTTCATCCTCAGGATAGCTATAATGTTCGGAAAGTCAACTGTGAAATTAGCAACAAAAGAATGTGAAAATTCATCAAAGATATGATGGTTTACTATGCCATTATTCAAATCACTCTCCTGTTCAAATGATAAAAGGAGACGGTATGTGCCATTTATCCTCTTCTGTGCTTCGTAAAAAAATGTTCTGTACTAAGTTAATAGGGTAATCCTTGGCATGTAACATACAAGTCAGCTTGTTGAAAGTGCTAAATATACAGAATCAATGGGCCCTGACAACATCACAGGTTGCCTATAGCATCATTTAAAACCTGACCTAGCAGACACAGTTGTATCCCCAGTTCGACACTCCCTCCAGACAGCCTATGTTCTTGTAGAAGGGTGTACAGCAACATGCATCCTTCTGACTGGGGCAAACCATCACCTGATGCATGGAGTTATAGACCTATTTTGACTATCTTCATCTGGGAGGTAGACCACGAGTCATCATGGACCTTCTCAAAAAAGACACAGGTAATCTCCTGACTGCGTACCAAACATATGTTTGATTTGTTAAGGCTACATCATGTCTGTTACATCTGTTTGTTGTCTTCAAGCAGGTCACCAAGGGCATGCATGTACGTACATTGACATACCCTCATTTGCTGTATATTACCATGTTCACTTGTCTTCTTCCCAAGTGCTCATTCCTACAATTCAAGTCTGTGCCCCTTTTCAATAGATAAACTTCCCCTGAATACTTAGTTCTAATGCAGTCTATGTACCCTTGCAGATTACTAGCAAAACATTTATTCAGTATGCCTAAAACAGGTTTGCACACCACTCTGTACTGACTACACTTTCATAAAATGTATTAGAAATATATCTTCTTCTTCCAGCTTTTTCCAGTTAGGAGTCACCACAGCGGATCACCTGTCTGCTCATGATTGTCAGTTGAGTTTTACAGTGTTAAGTTGCCAGCCCAGTGCCCAATCTTCCACAGAAGGCACACATGCATGCACTCACACCTAGGGCCAATTTAGAGTGTCCAATCCACCTACAGCATGTATTTGGGATGTGAGAGGAAACCGGAGCACCCAGAGGAAACCCACATGACCACAGGGAGGACATGCAGACTCCACACAGAAGGCACCCCAGCCGAGAATCGAACCGGAGAACCTCTTGCTGTGAGGCGGCAATGCTAACCACTGCACCACTGTGGCCGCCCATTAGAAATGTATACATTGCTTTATATTAAACCCTAGTAATCATTGTGGCTTTCCATGCAATTCAGCAGACCTAGTTTGCCATTAGGTAAATAGATTTGCAAGTTTGCAGGTGTTCATGCTGCTTTACATGGTTTCCTGCCTGGCAACACTGTTGCTGGTTACAAAACTGGCATTGTATTCGTGTAAGCATGATGTGTAGCATGTGTATGCAACTAACGCTTCTGCTCATCATGCTAACATGTAAACTCCATGTAGGCTTCCCACTAAACCTACACAGAGTTTATTGAATCCCCAGGAATGCAAATCTGAACTCTTAATGCATTCTGTGTTTTTTATATATAAAAATTTGGGCATTTTTTACAATAAGCTATGTATGCTACTCCTGAAGTTTAGGATCATATGATCACAGAAAGTTACTAGGCTAATGCCCCTAGGGCCCTTACAACCCTAGCCAAGTTCTACCCTTGTTTCCATGATCAGCACATACTGCTCCTGTCCAAGAGAGAGAGAGAGACACAGGTAGAATCCCTGGGGTGAATTTCTGGTTACACATCCAATTGTCCAGAATGCTCTTGAAGATGGCCAAATAGGTGCTCTGCTTGACATGAATAGGAAGTCTGTTCCATAGGCGTGGTAACTTCTGGGAGACAAATCTGTCCCTCCAGCAGGTTCTATTAATGTCATATACTAGGTTAAGGACTTTAGAGCAAGTAACCCTTGAGCCATTAGACTTACGGATATGCAGTATTTCCAATAAAGCAGAGTCAGAGATTGCCTTATGGGCAAGGTAGAGATTGCCTCAGAGCAGTCTGTATGAAATGGAGTAAAGTGACACTGATGCTGAATACCTTGAAGTCTCTTTGTGAGGAACTTTTGTGGTCTTTCCAATTGCTGCAGGTGCCTGGAAAGGTACGCACCAAAAGGTGCATTGTACTCAATTATTGGCTCGATGAAGGAAGAGTACAGGGAAGTTGTAACTTATTTTTTTCTGGAAGCGATGCCCTTTCTTAAGAGATGAGCAATATAGAATGCCCTTCTTACCATTGTGGAGACATGGTGATCAAAGGTAAGGCTGCTGTCAACCTGTGTGCCCAGGTCTCTCATCACTGAGTGCGTGCTTAGGGTGTTTATGTTGATGTGCTAGTAAGCAGGAATATTGCTGTTACTGAAAGGGATGATAATACATTTTTTTTGCATTGAGTTTAAGGCCATTACTTTGGCACCAATCATTTGTTTGCTTAAGACCCTCTTGTAGAATGTTGACATTGTTTGGAGATTCTATGACCACTCCCAGTTTGCAGTCATCAGCAAACTTTGTCAGCCACAGACCTTTAGTTTTTGTTTGTACTTTAGAGAAATAGATTCCAAAGAGTACAGCTCCTTGGACTGATCCCTGTGGAACATCCCTGGTTATGGGTCTGCTGTTGGAGGTGGATTCCCCTGTTTTGACTGTATGGGTTCTATCAGTGAGCCAGTTAGCGACCCACCTAATGATATAAGGGGTGATACCTAGATGGCTGAGTTTGTCAATAATGCTTGAGCTGGAGATAGTGGCAAAAGCCTTGACCAGGTCCAGATAGGCTGTATGCACAATTTTTCCCCTTGTCCAGAGCAATGGTGACTGTCTCAAAGAAGTCCACCAGGTTTAACAGGCATGATCTCCCTTTGACAAATCTAGAGTGAGTAGGGTCAAATTTTTGGAGATTACCTATATCTTTGTTGATGAAGTCCACGATATTTACTCCATGGCCTTGTAGATAAGGCTAGTCAGGCTAATAGGTCTATAGTTCCTGAGGTCAGTTGAAGCACCACCCTTGTGCAAGGGGATAATGGTGGCTGTTTTCCATTCATCTGGGATTAAGCCAGTGCTTAGACTATGACCAAAAAGAGTACCCAATGTTGTTGCTAATTCTTGTTGGAGCCTATGTAGGATGGAACCTGAGATGTTATCAGGTCCCATAAATGCTGTGGTTTTGGCTTTAGAGAGGGCATTTACAACCTGCTCTCTAGAGATACAAGGTGGGGGACAGGTGGAAGAAATGTCATGGAGTATGTGTGGTGGGGACAGGGGAGTGAAGTTTTCATAGAACCTGTCAGCTAACAGGTTTGCTATGTCTACAGGCTCAGTGTATGTGGTATCATTAACTACCAGTCTGAAGCAAAATTGGGTCTTACCTTATAAGCTACGGATGTAAGTAAAGAATGCCTTATGGTTGTCCTTAGTTAAGGATGCTAATTTGGATTTGTAGTTTGCTTTGGAGGACTTCACAAGAACTCATATTTGCTTTTTTAAGCTGAGGAGGGAGTGTTTCCAGTTTAGGGCATGCTCCCTCTTACTTTTGGACAACAATTTCTTCCTTTTATTGTAAAGCCTGTTAATGGCAGTTGTCTGTCAGGCAGGTTTGCTCTTCCTTGAAGAGCTTGTTTTGGTCCTATCAGGTGCAGCCATGTCAATGCAATTATACAGGTGTTTGCAAAACGCATTGGGCCAGGACTCATCATAGATGCCAGTTCCATCTGAGGGAGGAAGTGCATTGAAGCTATTTTTACCATCCGTTAGAAGGATATAATCTGCTTTGGAGACGATTTTTAATTTAGTTGCTGATGGGGGTGGGTCTGGTATGATAGTTACTTCAAATGAAACTGATTTGTGATCAGATCTAACAAGGGAAGACCTCACAGTGTTGGTGCCACAGGTGTTCCCTGATACTGGTAAGCATCAGGTCCAAGATGATGTTGCCCCTAGTTGGGGTGTCCACAGACTGGTCCAGAGTGTTGAGTTAATGAACTCGGGGAACCTTTGGGCAAGTGAGTTTGAGCATGAGTAATTTACCCAGTCAATGGATGGGTAAAAAAAATCACCCAGAACCATAGTGTTTGGATGTATCTTGATGGATTCCAGTAGATCCAAGTAGGCAAAGTTGCTGGCTTGATTCATGGAGGGTGTCCTGTAGCTGGCAATGACTTGAATAGATGTCCTACCAACAGTTAGTTGCACCTGAAGTGTCTCCAGGGATTCATACTGTTTAACCAATCTGGAGGTGTAGTTATCTTTAATGAATATTGATACATTTCTTCCTTTAGTTTTTATGCCTTCCATTCAAGGTCTTAACGTGTGGTAGGATGTGTAACCCCATATGGCTGGGGTGCTATCCACTTCCTTGAAGCAGATCTCTGTGACTGCACAGATGTCAGCATCTTCCAAGGTGAGGACTTCTTCCACTGAGTACAGTTTCATGCTAGGACTCCTAGCATTTAGCATCATAACCTTGAGGTTGTTTTTTGATGAAATTTTTATGTTCGGAATTTTGTCCTTGAGACATTGCCTAAAAAAGGCAATATGGGGGTGGCAAGAGCCTTTGTCAGTAGTCAAAATCCCAGTGGTGACAGATGAAGACCATCTCTGGCAAAGCATCGAGGTCTCTCGATCATGTCATCCCAGGCTGACAGATACTGGATCCGCTTAGAATGACACCAGAAACAGCCAATTATTGAAGTCAATGATTTTCTGTTTATATTGTGGTATTATCCTAGGCGGGGGTAATATGCTGCTCAAGGCTAGGGACATAGCTGCCTGTGACACATAATCAGAGAGCTCAGTCATGTCTCTCTTCATGTAGTCCAGGGAGGTACGACTCAAGTCGTTCAAACCAACATGTACTATGACCGAATCATGGAGGTACTTCTTGTTGAGAGGCCTGAGTGTCTGCATGATCTGACAAATCCTGGCACCAGAAAGACAGCTGACCATGACTGTCTCCTTGCTCAGCCTTCTGACGGGGACATCTGTGTGTCTCACTATAGAATCTAGTATGACTAAGATATTTGGAGTGGGTGTGCATTGCCTTATGGGCTTTGATGATGAGACACTTGTGCTTGTGCCATGATGTGTATTGTGTGCTTTGGGTGTTATGGTAGGTTTAGTATGTATGGGTTCTGGAGGTCTTCTGTCTTTTTTTTTTTTTTTTTGGTGAGTACCTCAGCATATGTTGGTCTATACATATGCTGTGTGTCATGAGTAGGAGTTGTGGTAGGTGGGGTGACAACCTGGTCTGTATTGCTATCTATTGTGTGAGAGACCTGTGATTCCAGATTCATTATGTAGATGCATCTTTCACAAATGAAGCAGGGGGCTTTCAGTGTACATGGGACAGTTGCTACACTGCCTTAGTAGACTCATGTTGACCGAACTGGTAGGAGAAATGGAGGGAAATTGACAGCTCATGGCCCTAGGACTAATCTTTGTCTGACTATAAAAGTTGAAGAAGGAATACAGCAAGGGCTGGTATTAGTAGGTTTAGGCACAAAGAGCTCTGGTTTAGGTAATATTTATGAGAGACGAGGCATCTGTAACTGTTTGTAAAAGTTTGGTAGTTGAATCTTGCCTTGTCAATAAGTTGTATAAATTCCTGATCATTTCACCTTTTCATGCCTCTCAATTATAGAGATTTTGTCAGAATGTCCAGATTTTTGCCTCATATTTTTGGTCTGTGCCTCATAAAAATTGTGTTCTTGACAAATCACTGGGATGATCTAAGGAGTAAAATCACTAAATAATGACATGCATTTGAGTTTCAGACTTCATGAGTAGGAGTTGTGTTAGCTGTATGCATGCTAGCACAAAACCTGTTATTCTAGCAACTTTCAAAGTTTATAAGAGTAATATTTAAAATGTGCCCCTTTTTTTGGGCCTTTGTCCCCCCATTATGTCTGACTTTTTCCAGGTTTCTTGCGGTAAGAGTTTGAGAGGTATGCCTTTAATGTCTTGATCTATAAATTTACAGTTTGAAGACTAAACCTTTAGCAAAGTTTGTTGATTCATCAGCTAAACTTGTTCTAAGTGGGGTGGGGCACATTATTAAGGATTCATGGAACTTTTAGTAAAAATGAGAACAACCGAGTTCCACTTAAGTTCCCTTCTGGCAACAGTAAAGAATTTATTTTCAGTTATCCCACATGGCGGTGGTATAGAGTAGTGTATGGAAAAGATTTCTGTTTATTCTAAAATGACTAACAAGTGTACTAACTAAATAACTGAAGGAAGGACAACCTCCTGTTATCTTCTTATTGATAGGAACTATCCAGGGGTAGTTGATCGCACTAATCGACAGGTCAGTGGAAGCAAGGTTTACAGTAGATCTTATGTTATACAGTGTGGGATAAATTCTGATCAATCAAAAAAGTGATCAGCAAATACTGGAAAATTTTTCAACTCTTGGAGGTCCCTTTAGGGACAATAGGGAATGGACCCAAATTTTTATATAATAAAGGAGCTGATATTAAACTTTTAGAGAGGCCAATGAATATGGTTAGCTCCAAGCAATAAACATACAGGAGTAACGCACAGGTCCCTGACATTTGAAAAGCCTTTTACACCATCCCACTGCATTAAGGCAGCAATTCCACTGACCCACCAAACTACAAACCCAAAGCCATACTTACCCCACTACCAAAAATACTTGAAAAATGCATTCACACTCAACTACTCAATTTTTTTCCTTTGGGAAAACCTACCTACTCACACCCAGCATGGCTTCAGACCAAACCATAGTACTTCTACTGCACTCTTAGCTTTTACCCATGCAGTAGCTGAGGCCAGAGACAACAACACACTTATATCCTCTCTTTTCCTTGATCTCTCCATGGCTTTTGACACTGTTTCCTGTTCCTTACTCTTCTCTAAACTCAGTGATCTAAATCTCTTTGCAACTTCTTACTTGGTTTACCAGCTACCTTTCTAACAGGCAGCAATCTGTCAGATGGATCACTTCCTGTTTCTCCTTTTTACCCATAAAATGTGGCATCCCCCAAGGATCCATCTTAGGCCCCCTTTCTATTCAATATCTTCATAAATGACCTCCATACATCCTGTAAACAGTCCACTCTCATACAATATGCTGATGATTCTATGCTCATCTCCATCTCCCACAACATATCTGACCTCCCCACACACACACACACACACACACACACACACACACACACACACACACACACACACACACACACACACGCAAGACTCCTTCCTGTCCGTAGAAGCATGACTCACCAAAAATCAGCTTCTCTTAAATCCAAAAAAACAAAAACAAACTATTACTATTCCTTCTGCAACCTCTCTCTCACCATAAGTCTTCCTGTGTCAATACATACCTTGAAAAGGCCACCATAAAAGCCAAACCCCACACAAAGCTCCTAGGCACAATTATTGATGATGACCTTAAATTCAATCTGCATATTTAGCAAAGTATAAAAAAACACCAAAAACTAGGACTACTATACTGAAATAAGAAATTTCTTAACTCAGACGCCAGACTCTCCTTAGCTCAGTCTCTCCTCATTCCCTCCCTTCTCTAAGCAGCCCCTATTCTCACCTCCATTCACTCCACATGTTTAGCTAAATGCCAACAAACTTACCACAAAGTAGCCAGATTTGCCACTAATTTACCACACAACTCACACCACTGTGTAGCGCTCGACTCACTTAAATGGCTAGAATTCCCCAACAACTCCAAATGTCTCAATTTCAGATCATACACTCTGTTCTATATAAACCTACTTCCTGCCTCTCTCTCCTCCCTGGTATCCTATTACACCCCAAACCACACTCTCCAAACATCTAATCAACAACTCCTTGACATATATAAACCCAACAAATGCTGTGGAAAACTACTTTACAAAGCAGTGTAGCCCAAGCCTGGAATAAACTCCCCTCACATATAAGAACCATCCCCCATCCTAAGCACTTCAAAAAAGAGCTTAGACTACATTTACTTAACATAAAGTCTTTTCCCTCTCAGGACCCTACCTAACCTTCTACACCTTGTTCACCACCCCCCAAGCCAGTAAACTCCTTTTAGCTAGGACAGTACATGACATAGGGGTATGGGGTATGTTACAAAAAATGTTTTTGCTGACATTACAATTACCTTATTATTCTTTTTATTTTATCTTATTTCTCATTTTTCTGTACATGTAATTACCTCTAAATTGGACTAGGACTCCTTTGTACTGTGTTTGACTAACTGTTAACTATGTCAAAATTTTACTATGTACTGTGTTTGATTAACTGTTAACTATGTTTAAAATTTTCTTTGTATCTGTAAAATTTCTAGAGCTTTTCTCCTCGGTTCTCCACTGAAAATGGGCCTCTATCTCAGTTGGACTAACTCGGTCAACAAATGTTAAATAAATAAATAAATAAATAAATGTGGAAGATGTTTCCAGTGTAAATTTATTGATTAAGACATTAAAAGTGAACTTATCAGGAATTTATGGAACTTATTACTGGAGGCAAGATTCAACAAAAAACTTCAGGAGTAGTATACATAGCTTGTTGTAAAAAATGTCAGAATTTTTATATAGAAAAAACACAGACTATATTAAGAATTAGGATATACCAGTACATGTACACAATTTCCAGAAAAGATGAGAAGAATGCCTTATATAAGCACATTAGACAAGATAATGGTAATCGGGAATTTTGTATTTGCTATTCTGGAGAAAATATTTATTGATGAGAGAAGGGGGTTGTTGCTCGTCTAGTCAGGATGATGTAGACAAACATTATGGGTTCTGTTCAAGCAGCTTTATTGTGCATAAACACATTAGAAATGAAGCTAAATAACTTTAACCTATATACAAACTAGCTGTCTCATACATAGATGTTCGCACTTTGGTTGTACTCACAAAATGGCACTGAAGCTAGCATGTGCTTGCTATTTATATGCACATTCAGGTCTTAGAAATACTTCTTACAGGTACAACACACCTGTTATCAACATCCTCTCTCTTTGAGAAATGTGTCATGCAATATTGATGACATTGAATAATATGCAATGTATACAAAACAATTTTCATCATGCAGTTATACAAAGCTAGATACATATATACAACTACATCCAGGTTGCTGTGTATTTCACACTGGGTCTGGAAATATGACCTAATCATGTGATATAGATATTGGAATTAGGTTTAGCAAATGGCATTGTCTCTGCTGAATATTCAACCTTAGGGAAATCAGGAATACCTTCAGTAACGGTAGTGGGAATCAAGACATATTCTGGATCAGGAACAATGTCTGAATTGCTCTGAGATTTAGAGTGTGTATCACTGGAACAATGCTGTGATATTGGTTCTGATATGGGAAGAAAATATCTACGATTTCTCCTGGACTCCACACCCTCAGAGTTCACAAAATAGGATCTTAGCTCTGCACATATACTTGTTACTTGTCCAAGCTGGTCAAAACCTTTCACTGTTTGTATCCTCACAGTCTCTCCTTCTTTCAACGGATGAAGAAATCTGCTTAATTTGTCATAACTGGACTTCTGGAAAGAACGCTTTCTGCATAATTGGGCTTTGATTGCTTTGTTGATTTTAGCTTTAGGCCTCAACAAACTGGAACTAATAGACAATGTTGTTCTGGTTTGCCTGGATAGAAGTCTCTGAGCAGGTGAGCCAAGAATATTGTCACTGTGTATGTTTCTGAGATTGAGTAGATTCAAAAAAACATTGGTATTAGCACGCTTTGACTTCTCAAGTAATTGCTTTGCCCTCTGCACTGCATGCTCAGCTAGTCCATTTGACTGTGGATATTCTGGACTTCTAGTAACATGTACCAAGTCCCATTCTCTTACAAATTTCTGAAACAACTGACTGGTAAATTGGATAATATTGTCAGAGATAAGCTTTTGTGGACTTCCATGGACTGAGAAAGGACGTTTCAACTTAATAATAACAGCAGTGGAAGTTAAGTTAGGTAGTAGATCGATCTCAAACCAGTTTGAATAAGAGTCTACCAGTATCCAGTAATGCTGATTGTTCCACTTGAATATTTCAGTAGCTACTATTCACCAAGGTAGTTCAGGAACTTGACTTAGATGAAGTGTTTCTTTCTGCAAATGCGGTTTAGTACTATTGCATATTGAATAAGAAGAAAGTACTTTATAAATGTCTTTTGCTAGAGAAATCCAAAATACTAGTCCTGTTGCCCTTCTTTTGGCAGTTTCAGAACCTGGGTGACCACGATGCAAAATCTGGATGTAATCATGTTGTAAGGAAGCAGAAACAACAATTTTAGGACCTTTGAAAATAATAGAACCAAAAAACCACAACGCTGAAACACCAAAAATGAGTAAACCGCTTTCTCCTGCAGAGGCAATAATTCCAATAGCGAAATGTAAAAAATTCCTTTTATTCCACACGATACAAGGAGTTAATACAAAAAGATGACAAGCCTCTGCAGGAGAAAGCGGCTCACCTTTGAAAATAATGCCATCTTTCATCAACATCTCATCTCTGTAAGGAAAGTAAGATTGCACTTCTGGTGGTACACTAGATTGCTTTCACAGCCATCCATTATTGATGTAGTGATGGAGTTTTTGCAAAATTGGATCAGTCTTTGTGTGAACTCTTAGCTCATCAAGTCTTGTGGTAGAAATGTTATGCACTTCCATGACATTGAAGTCAAAATTTTCTGCATCAAGCTGTTCCGTTGTATTTCTGGGCAATCTGGATAAGGTATCAGCCAGTTAAAGAAGTTTGCCTTTTGTATAGACCATTTTGAAGTTGTACTTTTGCAATTTAAGCATCGTTCTTTGTAATCTTGCTAGAGATGAATGCATAGGCTTCTTTAAAATAGTAACCCGAGGTTAATGATCAGTTTCAGTCTGAATATCTTGACCATAGATATAATCATAAAACTTGGAACATGCAAACACTATAGCCAAAAGTTCTTTCTCAATCTGGGCATATTACATTTCAGTTTGGGTAAGTGTTCTAGATGTATAGGCTACTGGTCTACCCTCTTGAAGAATGACTGCACCTAGACCAAATCTTGAAGCATCACAGGAAAAACTTACTGGTTTATTGACATTGTAGCATCTTAATGTAGATGGAGTAGCAATTTTCTGCTTAAGGTCTTCAAATACTTTCTGATGATGTTCTAACCATGACCATGTAACATTCTTACATGTTTGTTCTCTCAAAGGTGCTGTCAACTCACTGAAGTCTGGTATAAACTTGCCTAAATAGTTGAACATACCAAGAAAACATTGTAGAGCGTGTACATTATCTGGCGCTCACATCTCAAGAATGGCTGGTTGCTTGGATGGGTCTGGTCTCAAGCCAATGCTTGTAAATAAATTACCTACATATATAGCTTCTGGTAGTCTGAATTTGCACTTTAGAGGGTAGCGCTTCAAGTTCACTTCATGTGCTCAGTCTAGAATTCTCTTAAGATTTCTGTCATGCTTTGCTTCACCATTGCTTCTGACTAACAAATCATCTAGTATTATGGCACATGGATAACCTGAAATAATTTGCTACATTGCACGCTGGAAGACTTCACTTGCAGAATTTATTCCAAATGGCATCCTATGAAATCTGTATCTCCCAAATGGGGTACTGAATGTAGTCAGTAATGAAGATTTGCAATCAAGCATCACTTGCCAAAATGAACTTTTTGCATATAAGACAAAAAAAAACAGTAGCATTCGGTATAAGAGCTATGACTTCCTCAACTGTATGCATAGGATGATGAGGTCTTTTTAATGCTTTGTTCAAATCTCTTGGGTCAATGCATAGTCTGATTCTGTCTGAGCCTTTTTTGCGAGCTGCTACCATGGATGACAGTAGGTTCTGTAACTGGACAAATTACACCTTGCTGTACAATTTTGTCCAGCTGGGCTTTGACTTTATGGTGCATGGCTATCTAAACTTTTCTTGCTGGTCTGACCACTGGATTGATCTCTGGGTCTAACTTCATAGAATACACAACTGGAAGTTTTCCCTACTTGTCATCAAAAACTTCAGCATACTCTGCGAAAATGGCTTCAGAAAAGTTGGAACTAGGATATGCACTTAAATGATGAACTTCTTTGGTAAAAGAAAGCAGGTTCATTCTCAAACTGTCTCTGAGACTCAATAATAACCGTGCAGGTCTTTGGACTACATAAAATAATAAGCTATAACAGTTCTTGGCCACATAACATGAAAGCACTACTGAGCCTTCAATTTGAATTTCTTCACTTCCATAAGCAACACGTTTTGCACAACTGGTCACATCTAGATGTTCACCAGCTCTCACTTTAGCCAAAGTATCTGCAGGCATAATATTACACTTTGAACCAGTGTCTACTTTGAGCTCAGTGGGTTTACCATTGACCCGGACAGTATAAAATACTTCATTCTTTGCCAATAGATCTACTGCATCAATTCTTTCACTAATTACTGACACTCCATCTACATAGAAAGTAGACAGTTGCAGTCTTACTTGATCAATTTGCTTTTTGAATGGTCCTTCTTTATAACAGTATGAGGCTTACTTGATTTACAAATTTTTGAAAATGGTTCCATTTCTTACATTTATGGCATTGCTGACCAAATGCTAAGCACTTTTCTCTTTTAGATTCATGGCTGGCACCACAATTGCGGCAGTTAACAATAAAGCTTGAATTGGGTTTTGCTGTTTCACCCTTGTACTGCACTGAGCATGCTCCTTTAACTGAACTAGTCTTAGAACTTTCTGGAAGATTACAGGACCTCCAAGGAAAACCTGCAGGGGCTGTAGCTGCCATGTGCTTAGGCCTGTTTCTACCTGCCACATGTTGCATGCTGTCTACATTTGCTCTGGAGCTTGCTGAAACCATGCTCTTATCACTTGCAAGCATATTCATGTGCCTTTCTGTAACTTCATGGATTTGACAAATCTTAATAGCTTTGCTCAGTGTTAAATCACTGTCATGAAGCAAAATCTTTCTCACAGCAGCACTATTAATACTACACACAAGCCCGTCCTTTATTAACTCATCCTTTAAATCACCAAACATACACATTTTAGCTTTGTTCCTCAGGTCAGTAATATAAGCTGTGAAAGTTTCTCCTTGTTTCTGATCTCTTGTATAAAACAAATGCCTTTCTAATGTAACATTGGTCTGGGGGTTACACATCTCTCTGAATTTGCGCTTCAAACACTCAGGGACTTCCTTTGATTTAGCCTGTACAATAATATGACGATTTTCCCCTTCACCTTCATATACTGCTGGTACATATACAAATGAATGCTCCCTTTCAATGGCCTTTGATCCTGCTTGGTTTAGCAAAATGAATGCCCTGGCATGTGCATCTTTATCAGAATAAGCTACTTGTATGAATATATTGTACTCTTGCTCACATATTCTCCAATTCTCTGCAATATTCTGATCAAATACAAATGGTACTGGTTTTTGAAAGCTATCTGCCACATTAATATATCTCAGTGAAGATTATTTATTTATTGATTGACTGATTGATTGATTGATTTGATTGATTGATTGACGCTTGTTAACCGGGTTAGTCCGACTGAACCAGGTGCCCATTTTCAGTGGAGACCCAAGGAAAAAAGCTCCAGAAATAATACAATTAATTATGATATTTACAAAATATTAAAATAGGGTCACAGAAATATAGTACAAGTCAAAAATTTGAGCACAGCAGTACAATGCATAGGTAAAATAGTTAACAAGTACAATTTCCAAAATTTGAGAACAGTGTATAAGCATAAGCCAAATAACAATTAAAAGGTTTAGAGAATATTACACTGAGTATAGTATGAATACAGTTGGCTAGAGCAGGTACAAGGAGGAAAAAGCTGATAGGGAAAAACAGATAAGATGAGAAGAGAGGAGACTAGTTCAAGTGAGGGTTTGACAAGGCCATAACCAAATCTTCAGGAGAAAAAGTTTAAGTTCTTTCTTAAACAGGTATTTATGCTGAATGCTTCTTATGTTGAGATGGAGTGTGTTCCAAACATGGGCTACAGAGTATTTTTAAAGGGTCTAACCAAAGTTTTTTGTTTTTGTTTTGTTGACTTTTGCCATTATGCACAAATGCACACATATATGTATATGCCAGAAATGTATGCCAGTACTTGTAACTATGCGCAATAGCACAACAAGCCTCTGTATTAATGAACTTTGTGAAACAAGACTCTTGGGCACAAGAATACCCTTGAAATTACTGTACTGTAAGAAACCAACTTTTATCAGTGTAGGAAACATTTCAAAATAACTGCACTATGTGAATAAACTGGGCAGAAGAAGCTCAGAGTAAGAAACATTTTGAAGTAATTGCACACTGAAACTTCCCCAAAATGGCTGTACTTTGCTAAACAACTCTGTATAGTGTAAGAAACACTCTGTAATGGCGGCACTTTGCGAATAGACACACTCAACACAAGAAACTTTTCTAAATGGCTATATTTGACTGCACTTTACGAAACAGTGGCACCTTGTACACAACAAACTCTTTGGAATAAATGCACAGTAATAAACGCACACAGTAAGCACTTTTACACACTTTGAGATGCTTTGAATAACCCTACCTATACTATTCAGAGCTCCAATCAAGGTGAAGTAGTAGTTTATGCCAAAACAGTCTTCTTCGTCTTCTTCTAATTCGCCAAAAAACATGCAGTCACCTGGCTTTATTTATACTTAATGTGCCCATTTTTGCCCGTTGTTATATTTGTTTTGCTCATTTAATCTGTTTTCATGCCCATTATATTTCCTTGTGCTCGTTTTAACTCTAAACATGCTAGTTTTACTTTAAACATGCTTGTTTAGCAATTCTGAGGTAATTCTAAACCCCTTATATGCTTTTCTGATGCTCGGTTTATCAAATATCTTAATTTCAAACATTTTGTCTGACTAATAAACTTTTTATGCTTCTTGTTTACTTAATAAATGTTTTTGTGCTCTTCATTTGCTTAGTTATGTGTTTTGTGCTCTTGTAATGCTCTGTTTTATCGTTTTTAATAAATAAATCATTCGTGCAAGTTTTCATTATCTTTAGTTCGTTTCTGGCCCTTTTTTTTCAGTTCAATTAGTTTGCCTTCACTGTTAACGCTGCACCTCATAGCTCTAAAAAGCAGTCTCTGGAATCCTGGTTCTGACATGTCGCTCGTCTAGTCAGGATGAAGTTGACAAACATTGTGGGTTCAGTTCAAGCAGCTTTATTATGTACAACACATTACAAATGAAGCTAAATAACTAACTTATATACAAACTAGCTGTCTCATACATAGATGTTCATACTCTGGCTGAATTCACAAAATGGCACTGAAGCTAGCACGTGCTTGTTATTTATATGCACGTTTGGGTCTTAGAAATGCTTCTTAAAAGTACAACACACCTGTATTCTACAGGGGTGAATGGGAAAAAAAGGTTGGAGACGTGAGAACTGTTTTTGCAGTTAAATACTGGCACAACCAAACCCCCAGATTTAACAATGATGTTAGTGTTACGGGTGTTTTGAAATACAAAACAGTATGTTTAGGAAATAAACTTTATGATATTTATTTGTTATGAGTTGAGTGTTTTATTAAGTTAACATCTGCACATTTTGTTTTTCATTTTGAAAACTGTTTCTTTAAAACAAGAGTGACACTCTTTTCTAACACAGTTGCTATAACAGACAGACTGGTTAGAACACAGCCACATTCTATGAAATATTTGACTATATATTACTGTAATAGTATATAGTATGCACATAATAAAAACTGTTTCGAACAGGGTCAGGGTTCAGATGAGATTTGTAGATAGTTATTGGATATGTTGTTGGAGGTTAATTACTTGTATATTTGTTGTTTGACATGTCTGTTGTTGTTATATGTTGGATTTGTAATAATTTCAAAACAATCAATAAAAAGATTTAAAAAAAAAAAAAAGAACACAGTCACATTCTGATGAAGCCTTAGTGATCAAGGTACTTAATGTGGTGAGTTTTACATAGTGTTTTTACAATAAACATTTTTACCAGTAGTACTGATGGTCAGTTTTTAGCTTTTCTGTATGTGGAGTTTTAATATTGTGGAACAAGTTGTGCAGCTGCATTCTGGCTTTTATTGCAGCTTTTTAAATTTTGTGTAATACTGTTGATATATTACAAGAATCTTTAGGAAATGTACAAACAGAGTTTACTAGATTACGGTAAACAGGAAGTTTATTTTTTTGGTATTATAGATCATTTGTTTCAATCTTCAGAGACTTTGCTCACTGGGAGTTCTTCAGTAACTCATGTTACATGGAATCCAAGATGAGGAAATAAAATACTTCTGGAGAGTTGTATCAGTCTGTGAGACATTCTGTACAAGGAAAATTGAAACTACATCTATAAATTCCTTGGGCTTGAGCAAAAGATTCACATGGCTGCATGACTGCATTATACTACTCAAGTGCTTCAAAGGGAAAATGTGGACACCAATGTGTAATTCTAATAAAAATAGCGAACATCAAAAGTATTTCTGACATAATTAAAGCATTTTTCACTGAGTTGTTTCCATCTACATGTTCTGATGTGGGAGATTCTGACCTTCCCACCCCTACACAGACACACACACACACACACACACACACACACACACACACACACACACACACACACACATATATATATATATCTACCTTCAGTAAGGGAGATTACTATAAAATACCACAATGTCTTTATTAAGCATGTGAACAAAGATATTTGCAAATTAGTGTTTACATGTCTGAGTGTTGTATTATTTTCCACTGTTCTGTTTTGCTCCCCTTTCATATTACATATCATGCTTAAAGCTCAGACCATTTTAGACAGTATATAAGTTATATGTGCTACCAGCTTAAGGGTTGGGGATAACTTACAAATGAGCAATTAGCTCTATTAGTGAGGGAGGTGAGTGTTATTGTTCCTTAGGCTAAGGACCTGGTTATAGTAAGTGATTTCAAATTTTTGCCAAAATCACATTCTAAAAGTGCCAGTCAGTTTCCAAAGACATGCATTTGGAGCATTTCTCCCTGGGCTTCCACTGAAAATGGGCTCCGTCCCAGTCAAACTTTCCCGGTAAACAAATAATAAATAAATAAATAAAATGTGATAATGCCGGTCAGTAATAGTGATGAAGTGGAAGCACACGTCAGACATTAAGCCTTTTCCGCTTGTTTTTCTAGGGCTAGAGAACAGGAAGGCACTAATTAACACATTTCTTGGCTGAATTCACACCCTGGAGACCTTCATCCTTCACAGACTGTGTCAATAAAAAAGACAGAATAGGAAGTATGTGAATGAAGGTAATATTTTGTATAACCCTCACTCTTCCAGTTTAGAATTTCATAAAAAGGATGCATATTATTACCACTCTCCTGCAGGTGTAGAATTTATTGACAATGTAACACTTATCACTTTGTTGATGTCACTTGGTACATGATACCTACAAATTTGCCATGTAGCCATTGATTTGTTTTTATGTATTATGAACTTGAAGAATATATTGAAGAGATACACTCAGTTGAATTTATTGATGTTATAAAATTAAAAATCATTTTGTTTGTGCATAATTTTGCTCTTAACAAGCCATTGCCATTAGAAACACCACCTACTTTAATTTAGCAAACAGGGTTCCCATCATTTCAATGTTAAGTGGCATGACTTAACCTACGCATGGTCACAATACATTTTGCTATGCAATGAGGACTAAATGGAATAAAATGCAAAAACTGCTTGGGTAGGTAACATATATTATGCTTATTGCTTTACTATAAGCAAAGCAGTGGTGTTTGTAAAGGGCCACCAATATGTTGTACGTGAAGCTGAAAACTGGTTCAGTATGACACACAGTCATAGGTTTAAGAATTTAAAGTCTTGTGACCAATGACACTATTTCTATGCTGTTTATACAAAAATGTTTGTAAGTTACAGGAAAAGGTGGAATATTATGGGATGACTACTAAGCCCAGTACTCTTAGATATCAGCTAAATCCATACGTAGTCATTTTGATGTAATATCTCAAATAAATAATGGGAAGAATTTTATAGGTTCATAGGTTCATAGGTTTATACTAGGCTATCTGCCCGAGGGCATTTACAAGCCTAGCCCATAGTTTTGTGGCTTATGCCACCCCTTTAGTATGGGGAACTATACCCATTATTTTGCTGTGCCTCTGTCGAGCAGTGACACTGAGGTAATCCCTGGGGTATATCTGCGATCTCCCATCCATTGGTCAAGATTTCTCTTGAACAAGGCCAGCGAGGTGCTCTGCCTCACATATACCGGGATTTTGTTCCACAGCATAGGGAGTCTTTGGGTGATGAATCTATCCCTCCAGCACGTCCTATTAATAGCCGTGTTGAGGTTTAAGTCTCCCGCCCTTGTGGCTCTGACGGATCTAGATTTTTTGAGGTGAAGCATATTCATCAAATCTGGGTTTGACATGGCCTTGTATGTCAGGCACAGGTCACCTCTGAGCAAGTGGTAAGCGACTGAATAGAGCTGAAGTTCTTTCAGTCGGGCAGCATAGGACAGATTTTTGAGATCCTTTATCCTTTTGGTGAGGGACTTTTGTGGCCTCTCCAGCTGCTGCAAGTGTCGGGTCACATTCCGAATGGGGCATTGTACTCAATCATTGGTCTGATGAGTGATGAGTATAGGGAAACTATGACCTCCCTTGATCTAGATGTGAATCCCTTCATGATAAGGTGGGCAATGTAGAAGGTCTTCCTAACTACTTTAGCTACATGGGTGTCGAATGACAGGCCACTGTCAACCTGGGTCCCCAGGTCCCTAATAACTTCTTCTGTGCTCAGTGGATTGCCACCTATATGGTAGCTAGGGGTAACCTTGTTTTTCCCGAAGGGTATGACTATGCATTTTTTGGCATTTAACTTAAGGCCATGGCTCTGGCACCAGTTATCCGTTTCTGTGAGACCCTTCTGAAGGATATCTGTGTCAGATGTGTTTTCGACTACGGCGCCCAGTTTGCAGTCATCTGCAAACTTTGTCAGCCATAACCCTCCTGTGTTTGCTTGTACTATGGAAAAGTAGATGCCAAACAAGAGTGGGCCCAGGACTGAGCCCTGTGGGACACCACTTGTGACAGGCTTTGAGTCTGACATGGCGCCAGCAACTCTGACCCTGTGGGTTCTGTCACTCAGCCAGTTTGCAACCCATCTTGTGATGTATGGGTTAACATTTAAGCTGATGAGTTTTTCAATGATACCCGAGTGGGGTATTGTATCGAAGGCTTTCGCCAGATCGAGGTAGGCTGTATGGACTGCCTTTCCCTCATCAATGGCTTTGGTGACTGTTTCAAAAAAGTCAACCAAGTTTAAAAGGCATGATCTGCCTTTGACAAAGCCAAACTGGGTTGGATCCAAAGTCTGCAAATTCCCTATGTCTTTATTTATGAGATCCATTATGATCCTCTCCATGGCTTTGCAGATAAGGCTTGTCAAGCTAATGGGCCGGTAATTTCCAGGGTCGGTGGAGGCACCGCCTTTATGAAGTGGGACCACTGTCGCAGTGTGCCACTCCCTGGGTACGTATCCAGAGGTGAGACTATGATTAAACAGCTGTCCTAGCTGTGGGTTTAATTCCTCGTTGAGTTTGTGGAGCACACAGCCGGGGACACCATCAGGTCCCATGGATGCTGTGTTTTTTGCTTTGGAGAGAGCAGTTCTCACTTGGGCTTTAGAGATGTTTGGGGGGCTGCAATCTTTTGGTATAGATATCTCTCCTTTTGGGGGGGAGGGGGGGGAGAAGATTGCACTGAACCTGTCAGCCAGTATGTTGGCAATGTCTGTAGGATCAGTAATCTTCACATCATTTTGAACTAGTTCTGAGCATATCTGGGAGTTTCCTCCCAGGTTTCTAACATAGCTAAAGAAGGCCTTATGATTGTCTTTTGAGTCTTTAGCTATTTTTCTCTCAAAGTTTGCTTTGGATGATTTTATGAGAGCTCTTAGTTTTTTACTTGTAGTGATCAAAGGTGTCTTACCTTTTAAGGATTTTGCTCTATCTTGTAGTAGCTTCCTCCTTTTGTTGTAGAGTTTGTTTATGGCTGGGGTCCACCAGACTGGACGCTTGCCTTTGGTACAAAGAGTCTTTGTTTTGCTTGGGATTGCCTTATCCATGCAGTCCTGTAGGTGCTGGTAGAAAGCATTTGTAAGTGATTTAGCGGCTTGGGTACTGTTTTCCGCCGGCTCAGGGGCCTTAAAGGAGACCACACTAGTCTTTAGAAGTGTGAAGTCAGCTTTCGAGAAGTTCTTTACTGTGGTCTTTTTTATTTCAGGTGGGGGTGGGATGAGGACCTCCAGCGAGATTAGTTTGTGATCTGATCTCACCAGTGAGGGGTATACTTCCGGTGTTGAACATTGTGCTCCCATGTTCATGATGATGAGATCAAGTATGTTTTCTCCTCTTGTGGGGATGGTGACTAGTTGTTCCATGGCATTTGAGTTTATGAATTCCAGGAACTTTTGGGCTAGGGTGTTTGGGCTTGAGTAGTGTTCCCAGTCTATATTAGGGTAATTGAAGTCACCTAGTATGATGGTGTTTTGAGATACATTTATCCCCTCCAGTGTTTTCAGGAAAGCCATGTGAGGTTCCTGAGTCTGTGAGGGTGGCCTGTAACATGCTACAATTTGTAGAGCAGTCTTGCCTATGGTTAATTGCACCTGGATGGTCTCCGATGCATTGTGCATTGCCACCAATCTTGAGGTGTGGGTGTCCTTGATGAATATGGATATCCCCCCTCCTTTCCTGGTATTGTCCGGATTTTGGGGCCGGAACGCATGATATGAGGTAAAACCTGATAGTGCTGGGGTACTCTCAGGAGCCTTGAACCAGGTTTCTGTCACAGCACAGACATCAATGTTCTCCATACTGAGAAGGGCCTCAAGTGCGTGCATTTTGAGATTGAGACTTCTGGCATTGAGCAGCATTACCCTTAGTTTTTTCCATTTTTGTGTTCTAGGGTGGTAGGCTTAGAATTTGAGCCTTGCCTAAAAAAGGCACTATGGGGGTGGCAAGAGCCTTTGCCAATATCCAGAATCCCAGGGGTGACAGGTGCAAGCCGTCCCTTGCGAAGCAGCGTGGCTTGTCCAGCATGTCATCCCAGGCAGACAGACATTGGATCCCCTTTGAATGACACCAGAGTTTAAGCCAATTGTTAAAGCTGATAATCTTATCTCTGTATTGTGGCATCATTCTTGGTGAAGGTAGGATACTGCTCAAGGTCAGGGTCATACCTGCCTGGGCTACATAATCAGAGAGCTCCTCGATGTCTCTTTTCATGTAGTCCAAGGAGGTACGTCTCAGGTCGTTTACACCAGCGTGGACAATGACTGAGTCGTATTCATACCTGCTGTTGAGAGACCTGAGTGCTTGCGTTATGTGGCGGATTCTAGCGCCCGACAGGCAGCTTACTGTAACCCTCTCCTTACTCAGTCTGGTGAGCAGGACGTCAGTGTGTCTGACTATGGAGTCACCAATGACTAGTGTGTCTGGCATTGTGTTTGGCCTTAAGGCCATGTTATGTTGTCAAAACCATAATCCTAAATACCATGGTCTCATAAGGATGTTAATAACTAACATAATGCAACCTCCTCACTCATGGGCAGAGTAGGTAACAATCAAAAAGTAAATCTAAAAATCCTAAGGTTACCTGTAAGGGCTGTGGGAGCCAGTAAAATCCCGGATTAGATGCATTACTATGGAACCCTTTTTCTTTTGTGCAGGTCTAGTTACCGGTGCCATGTTAGCTTCCATGATGAAGCAAAGGCATTCTTCTTATCAGGCCACTGGGAAGCAAAGTTACTTGCTAGAGAATTTTCCAGCAGGTTAGGTTTGGTCAAAGAAAGAAAGAAACCTGGAGACAATTCATTCTGGATCAGTCCTTTCTTCAGTGCAGTTAGGCAGGTGAATCATTTCTGGTGCAGTGTTCAACAGAGCTGTACCTTATCATGAACAATGTAAGGTAGGCAGGAATCTTAACTACACCCCCTTGGGTGTGCCCCGATTATGGGAGGGGCAAAGGGATATACCTTTCGGGAATTTAAGACGGCCCTTCATCCTTAACCGTTAAGGTGCTGCTATAATGCCCAATAATACTAAAATAACATAAAGAAAGTGATATCTTGTTTTATTACACTTATCAAACCTAACAGAATGTGTCATTACTGTTACTTATAAATCATTTATAAGACTTGAGCAGTATAATATAGTAGCTCATAGCCTACAGAATGTGATGGCTTTCACCTCCCTTTTAAATTAGTTTCCTGGGCCTCTGTTTAGCAGGGCCACTGAAGTGATCCCAGGGGTAAATTTACGATTTTCCATCCACTCGTCAAGATTCCTCTTGAAGAGAGTCAGCGAGGGTCGCTGCCTAACATAAACTGGGATTCTATTCCAGAGTGAGGGAAGTCTCTGGGACAGGAATCTATCCCTCCAGCACATCCTGTTTATTGTTGTGCTGAGGTTTAATTCACTGGAGCATGTGGCTCTAAGAGATTTGGTTTTCTTGAGGTGGAGCATGTCCATTAATTCCAGGTTGGACATGGCCTTATACATCAGGCATAGATCACCTCTCAGCAGGCGGTAAGCAACCGAGTAGAGCTGGAGTTTCTTTAGTCGAGCTGCATAGCACATCTCCTTGAGGCCCATGATCCTCTTGGTGAGGTACTTCTGTGGTCTTTCCAGCTGTTGCATGTGCCGAGTAAGGTACATACCAAATGGGGCATTGTACTCTATTATGGGCCTAATGAGTGATGAGTAGAGGGACACAATGACCTCTCTTGATCTAGAGGTGAACCCTTTCATGATTAGGTGGGTACATAGAAGGAATTTCTAACCACTTTGGCAATGTGATTATCAAATGAGAGGTTGCTATCTACCTGGGTCCCCAGGTCCCTAATTAAATTTTCCGTACCTAGTGGATTATCACCTATGTGGTAATTCGTGGGCACTTTGTTTTTTCCAAAGGGGATGACTATGCATTTTTTGGCATTCAGCTTGAGGCCATGGTTTTAACACCAGGTATCTGTCTCTGTAAGACCCTTCTGGAGGATGTCTGTGTCAGCCGGAGAGTCGATTATGGCCCCCAGTTTGCAGTCATCTGCAAACTTGGTAAGCTATTGTCCTCCCGTGTTTGCCTGTACCTCAGAGAAGTATATACCAAACAGGAGGGGTCCCAGGACCGAGCCCTGTGGGACACCACTTGTGACTGGTTTAGAGTTGGACATAGCACCTGCAACTCTGACCATGTGTGTTCTATCCGTGAGCCAGTTGGCCACCCATCTCATGACATAGAGGTTAATGTTCAGGCTGTGTGGACTACCTTCCCTTCATCTATAGCCTTGGTAACTGTTTCAAAGAAGTCAACTAGGTTTAGGAGGCAGGATCTGCCTTTAATAAAGCTGAATTGGGTAGGGTCCAGTATCTGGAGGTTCCCAATGTCTCTGTTTATGAGTTCCATGATAATTCACTCCATAGCTTTGCAAACCAGGCTGGTCAGACTTATAGGGCGATAGTTCCCAGGTTCTGTTGTGGCACCACCTTTGTGGAGTGGGATGACTGTTGCTGTACACCATTCTTTGGGTACATAGCCTGTGGTAAGGCTGAGTCTGAACAGTGAATTTAGGTGAGGGTTTAGTTCATTTTGGAGCTTGTGTAAGATGCAGACTGGGACACCATCCAGTCCCATTGATGCTGTGTTCTTAGCTTTGGCGAGGGCTGTTTTTTACCTGCATGTCTGTGATATCTGGGACTCTGCATTCTTCTGGGATGGACACGGGCCCTTTTGGGGGTGATTGAGGGGTGAAGTTTGCACTGAACTTGTCCACCAGGATGTTGGCAATGTCAGTTGGTTCAGTGTATTTTTTGCCATTTTGCACTAGCTCAGAGTTTATCTGAGAGTTGCCACCTACATTTTTGATATAGCTAAAGAAGGCCTTGTGGTTATCTTTAGAGTCCTTGGTAATTTTTCTTTCGAAACTAGCCTTGGATGATTTTATGAGCGATCGTAGTTTCTTGCTAATATTGATCAGTGATGCCTTTCCTTTTTGGGATTTTGCTCTATCATGTAGTAGTTTTCTCCTTCTGTTGTATAGCTTATTTATGGCCAGGGACCACTAGACTGGTTTCCCCTTTTTGGAAGAGTGAGTCTTGGTTTTACTTGGGATGGCTCGATCCATGCATCCCTGTAGATGCTCATAGAATGCACTTGTAAAGGATTCTGCGGCTTGGATAGCATTATCCTTTAGCAAGGGGGCTTTGAAACTTTCCACTTTGGTCTTGAGAAGTGTGAAGTTTGCTTTTGAAAAGTTTTTCACAGTGGTTTCCTTGTCTGGGGGTTAGGTCGGGATGTGGATGTCCAGTGTGATTAGTTTATGATCTGATCTTACCAGCGATGGGTTTACCTCTGGTGTGGAACACTGATCCCCCATGTTGGTGATGATCAGGTCCAGTATGTTGTCACCTCTAGTGGGCATGGTGACCAGTTGTTCCAGGGCGTTTGAGTTTATAAACTCTAGGAAGCATTGGTCAAAGGAGTTTGAACTTAAGTAATTCTCCCAGTCTATGTTTGGGTAGTTGAAATCTCCTAATATCATAGTGTTTGGTAGGACCTTTATATTTTCCAGTGTTCTCAGGAATGCGGAGTGAGGGTCCTGAGACAAGGTAGGTGATCTGTAGCAGGCTACAATCTGAAAAGCAGCTTTGGCCACTGCTAGTTGCACATGGATGGTCTTCGAGGCCTCGCGCTGTGCTACTAACCTGGAGGTGTAGGTATCCTTTATGAAAATGGATACACCCCCTCCTTTTGCATTTTTGTCCAGGTATTGGAGCCAAAAGTTATGGTATGAGTTGTAGCCTGGTAGTGCTGGAGTGCTCTCTGGAGCTTTGAACCAGGTTTCTGTTACTGCACAGATATCGATTTGCTCCATGCTAAGGAGTGCCTTAAGTGCTTGCATTTTGAGGTTTAGACTTCTGGCATTGAGTGGCATTACCCTCAGTTTTTTGTTTCTTGTGTTGTTTATGGAAGCGGGTTTGTCTTTTGAGCCTTGCCTAAAAAAGGCACTATGGGCGTGGCAAGAGCCTTGGCCTGTATTCGAAAGCTTAAGGGCAACAGGTGCAAGCCATCTCTGGTGAAGCAGCGTGGCTTGTCGAGCATGTCGTCCCAGGCTGACAGACACTGGATCCCCTTTGAATAACACCAATAGCTTAGCCAATTGTTAAAATTGATCATTTTTTCCTCATACTGTGGCATCATTCTTGGTGAGGGCAAGATGCTACTCAGGGTCAGGGTCATACCGGCCTGGGCTACATGATCAGAGAGCTCCTCTATGTCTCTTTTCATGTAGTCCAGGGAGGTACGTCTCAGGTTGTTCACACCAACATGTACAATGACAGAGCCATATTGTACCTGTTTTGGAGTGACCTGAGTGCCTGTGTTATGTGGCGGATCCTGGCACCCGACAGGCAGCTCACAGTAACCTTCGCCTTGTTCAGTCTAGTGAGTGGGACGTCAGTGTGCCTGACAATAGAGTCAACTATTACTAGTGTATTGGGTGTGTTGTTGTGCCTTATGGGCTGTGGTTGCTTGGCACACTGACTTTGTGAAGTATGTGATATGTGGTTTTTGTTTGAGGGTGGAGGTTGCTTGGATGTCTGCTTTGGAGGTCTCTGCTGCTTAGGCAGATTTTTATTTAGAGCCTCTGAGTATGTTTTTGAGTATTTATGTGTGTTGTTTGCTGGTGTATGTATGACTGTTTTATGTGAGACTGGAAGTGTGGTGCAAGTGTTTCCCTTCTCCTCCTGACTGGCTGTTTCAGCCTTGGGTTGAGAGAGCTTGGCCTCCAGTTTGGCTGTATAGTTACATCTCTCACATACATTTGTGTTTGTTGGAAGGAGGAGAGGGTTGTCTGTGTACATGAGGCAATTGTAACATTGCCTCAAGATTCCCAGATTCACCAGCTGGACTGGAGAGTATACCTGAAACTGCCCTTTGGACATGCCTGTATGGATAACTGAGCTGTTTACTGATTTCCCGGTAGGGACAAAATAGGGAGCCTTGAACTATTGTTTAGTAAAGGGGGAGGTGTTGTGTTAGCGTTTATTAGTGCTTACTGAGAGCTTGGAGCAAGTGCTTGGCTGTAAAAGAGAAGTTAGAGTGCTTAGTTTGAGAGTTAGAGTAGTTCTAACAGAAAAATTGAAGAGCAGTCTTCGTGGAGCGTGGAATAGTTTAACACTAGCTTACCGGTGCTGCGCCGTGCACAAAACCGCACAAATCCGCGCAAATGCAGGTTTTAATGCAGGGAGATGAAAGAGTTAGGAATTAGCCCAAAAATGGCCAATAAACAACAAGTTGCTGGGTTGTGATCACTCCTCCAGGGACAGATAGGCTGCTCAAAGCTCCCCACTCTCACTGGTGAACAGAGAAACTTCCTCCTATCCAAGTAAGGATATGGGCAACACAGGAACTTATACCACAGTCCTGATTTCAGCAAAACCTGAAAACTGAACTAGACTAGCTTAGAAAAGGTGGGAAACAAGAATATTTTTTTTTTGGCAGAGATACAATACAAATTCACAAAAACACTTTAAATGCTTATATCAGGCTAGCGCACTTTTGTGTGTAGCCTACAACAGTTAAACAGCACAAAACGACTTTAAACAACTTGTAAAAGTGCTAACAGCAAAAAACAGTTTTTAGTATGCAGCAAGGAGTTTTTAAAGCTCAGAATTGGCAGAAATCACTTTTCGGCGAGACTAGCAGTCAGAGGAGAAAATGCAGAGAAAAAATATACTTAGATCTATTGAAAGCCACTCTTTTTCCACTCTGCTGCTTGTAGTACTCTGCAGGACACCACAAGGTCATCAGTTTTTCGGTCCATCTGGATACTTGAGAATTATATGCATAATAAAAAAACACATTTGCCAATATTTCATTTTCAATAACTCAGTGAGTTGTACAAGCAGCATGTTTTTTTTTTAATGAGGCCTACAATAAATGTTAAAAATCACTTTTGCTATAGAGGTACTTCATCAGATCTGGATAGGAGGGTGCATTCCAGGTTATGATAGCAAACCCATCAAAATGCAAAAAAAAAAAAAAAAACCACCAAAGACAAAATACTTAGGACCAAAACATTGTATTGGAAGTGGTCTCTCTAGGTTTACCAAACATGCAGTCTAATGCTGTATTTGGGTTGTGTTTGCCAAGTCCACAGATGTACCTGCCTAGCTGTTCAAAGGCCTGAGATCCAAGCTGTGGCTGCATTTAAATAAAGAGCTTCTTGATATTGTACGTGTCTGGTGCCGAGATTGAAGCAGGATGGTTATTGGGCCAGAGAGACCTCTTAGAGGGGGCATATAAAAAGTAGTACCAGAAATAGGTGAGTGTTAAATGTTGTGGACAAGTATGAGTATAGAATCAAATAATATAGAACTAAATAAAATATAGTATAGGGGAGGTAGGGTATCTTGTCCTGCAAAAAGTCTATTAACTATATCAGGAGATTCATGCCAGTATTAACTTGTTGAATTAATACTACTACTACTACTACTACTACTACTACTACTAATAATAATAATAATAATAAAGAAAAAGACAAAAGAAACAGTATAAAGTGAGATGTTCAAAAGTTACAAATTAGGGATTAAAATATTGAATCACTACTTTATTACCATTTGAGTCCACAAATATCTGAGGTCCTGGGAAACAGAATGACAAATTGAAAATTAAGCTTATTACCCATTGAGTCAATATCAACCTAAAGACCTGGGGAACCTAGGGATCCAGAAATGTGTCATAGTTCAATAGTATATATGATGGTCCAGTTTTCTTAGCTTTAGAATGCAGTTAACAGACACTGTCATGTTTAGGCCAGGGTATGTGTTGGCTTGGAGTCTAATTTGCCATTCAAGTTCCATTTTCTTCTAGTCTGTTATTGGTTTTGCTTTCATATGGATCTCAGGTTAGCATTCGATGATGAGGAAGGAAAACTTGATGTGGCCTGGCTTATCCTTCATGTGCTTCGCTAAAGTGCTATTGAGTGAGTCCTCTCTGATGTCTGTGTAATGCCCTGCAATCTGGGTTTTAATGTTATTGATAGTTTTGCCAATGTAAAATGTCCAAGATTTGTGACACTGTGCTCTATAGACAAGAAATGTGGTACTGCAGTTTCTGTAGGATTTACTGTAGAATTTTTTGTTATAAGTGCAGTAAAAAACATCTTTGCTGCTCATATATTGGCAATACTTGCAGTAATGTGGCCACAAAGGAAGGTGCCTCATGGAACCTCCAGGGTTATTGGTTTGCTATTATATTAAGCAAAGTCCCGAATGTTCCTGTTCCTTCTGATGGTAAACCTAGGTTTATGTGGAAGTATTTTGCTGAGTGTGTTATTGTCCTGGATAATAATCCAAATTCTCAGTGATGGTTTTCTTGAGCTCTTAAAAGTCTGTAGAGTACATCATAATCATACTGATGTGTTTGCCCCTATCATTGCTGTTTTTCCTCAGATGCCTGCGGGGTCTTAGGTTAGGGAGGTTGATGTTATCAGGAAAGTTCAGATCCTTAGATTTGTTGAAAATAATTGGGTCTAGTATTCCTTTTATGAGTTTTGAGTTGTATCCTCTGGTAAGAAAGTCCTTTTCTAAGTCTGTGATATTCCTGATAAAGTCAGACAGTTCTTTAAAGACCTCTGCCATCGTCAAGCATTGGGATTTGATAACATTCATTTTAGGCTTGAAGGGATGCATGCTATTTTAATGCAGAAGCAGGTTGACTCTGGTGGGTTTGCGGTATAAGTTGTTGGTAAGTTTGTTGTTGACAGAAGATTCGTTGACCTGAATGTCAAGGAAATTTACTGTTCCTTAATTGTGGTTAGTGGATAATTTGAGAAATGGGGTGGATTTGTCGATATAGTGTAGGAACTCATCATGTTGGGTCACATTTCCATTTCAAATGATGAAAATGACATTGATGAACCTCAAGTAGCATCTCATTCTTTGGAAATGTTGGAGTTGTAGAGTTGTAAATGGAGTTGTAAATGGAGTTGTAGATGTAATCCTTTTCCCATTTCCTTAATACAGTATTTGCATGGCTCCAACGGCTATGCCATTGGTTTGTCTGAAGTATCTGTCTTTGAATTTGAAATAGTTGTTTTCCAGAAGAAGCCTTAGTAGTCTGCTAAGGATTTAATTTTCCACTTGGGAACTTTTCCAAAGGTCTTGTTATGCTTCAATAACTGCTCTTAGTCAGTAGTCATGGGGCAAATAAGTTTAAAGAGATTCTACATCAATGGTGACAAGGATCTTGTTGCCAGTCAAAGAAAAGCCATGTTTTTTTTAGGAAGTCTGAGGTGTCAAGGATAAACAATCTCTTTTTGTCTGCTAAAGTCTTGATTTGGACTTCTAGGTATATGGAGATGGGCTCAGTGATACTTCCAGCACTCACAATGACCGGTCTGTATGGGGGATTTTGGATCTTTTTATGGGGTTTTGGGATAAACAGGGGAGCCTTGGGTGTGAGACTTGGAGGAATTCAAATACATTTTTACTTATTAGTCCTTTGTCAGATACATGAGTTCTGTGGTAACTGTTTCATATGCTGTCCTAATAACACCAATATTGCATTCCTCACAGAAATGTAAGCATGGTTAAAATGTTCTCATAAGAGATGGTGTCACTGACTAGGATGCCACCTCCATTGTCCACCTTCATCACTCTTCTGGTCGTGTCTCTGCTTAAGTTAGAACCGAGAGTTTGTTGGGTTTGATGTTATATAATTTTTTCTTGGGGGCTCCTTTTAGGATCTAGAATCTTATTGATATCATCTGGGCATTTATTCTCAAATTTCATGACTGTGGGGTTTGGGGGAGAGAAAATGCTGCTGTTTTTTGTTTCCATTTTTGGTAGATCACCATTTCTATGGTGTTCCAGTTTTGTATTCCTTTATCGTGAAAAAAAATGTTTCAGGTTGAGCCTCCGTGTGAACAGTTTCAAGTTGATGGTTGTCTGGGTTAAGCTGCTTCTTTGCCGAGGGATAAAAACAATGCCTTTTTCTAATTCTTCCTGCACACTTTTGGTAAGTTGTTTCTTAAAATGATTTCAAACTTTGGTTATTCTTGTGGATTTTTTGTTCCTTCGACCTTGGCAATTTGGAAGCTGGGTGGGAAGTTTTCATAAATATTTCAAACCCTCTTTCCCTTCCATATGAGAGCTCTCTGTTTATGATTGCTTATCAAAGAATTTGTCAGTTTGGGTTGCCAGTTCTCTTTTGAATGATATGGTTGTAGGGTTGGGCCTGAGTGGTCTGGTATTGCCCAGGTGCTTTTACATTCATTTGTTTCATGGGTCAATGGTCCAGATTTGGTGAGGTGTGGCCCACTTGAAAAACCTGTGGTGGTGTATCTGTATTCAGAGGAGTGGAATAATCCAAAAAAGGTTGGCTTAAAGATTGGTCAGGAGGGGTAACATTAATTACATATTTGTTTTTTTTTCATAACCTCTTCTAATGTAGCAGTTCCTTTTCTGTGTGTGTTTGGTGATTCTGGGTATGATCCATGTCCTGATCTTTGATAACGTTTCTTTTCATTTTCTGCAGTTGCTTTCAAAGTTGTAGTTTTTTCCACCAAGGTACAAAATTGAAAGTCTTTATCTTCTAGTGTGTTGCATCTGCTTCGTGTTTAATAAGGTTGGCCTTGGTCAAAGACTGTTGGGCTAGATTGTGTGAAAGTAGTAAGCTCAATAATCTTAGTCTAGTGTCCCTGAGGATATCGTTCAGTTTTTTATTAGATTAATGTTGTGACAGCAGAGTCTTTTTTGGATTTTCAATCCTTTTGGTATTCATTGTTTTTCCAAGCAATAATTTAGGTATGGATCTTCCCATTGCAAGCTTTTTAGTTTGCAGAGAGCATTTTCCAGTTCCTTCAATAGTTGCTTCTTGGTGGGAGAATTAGAGTCCTTTCTGTTTTGAGTATTGAGTTTCAAATCCATTGTTAAGGGTGGTTTAGAGGTAATCTTGCTGAACCATGATGATTCATATTGTCCTATTATTGATTAGTTTACAGAGAGTATGATTACATCCTGACATTATACAGCCATATAAAGTGTGGAATCAAATAAATAATAAGCCAAAATGCCATGTTCTCATAAGGGTGTTAATAATTAACATGATGGCAACTGCCTTGCTTGTGGGTTATTATTTATTTGATTCCCATCATTATAGAGTTGTATATTGACAGGATTTTACAGTATTCTCTGTAAACTAGTCAATAAAAGGACAATAAGGAGAAAAGCAAGATTATCTCTAAACCATCCTTAACAACAGATTTGGAACTTGACACCCAAAATGGAGGGGATTCTGATTCTCTATCCAAGAAGCAAGTACTGGAGCAACTGTAAAATACCTCTGTAAACTAAAAAGCCTGCAATGGAAAGAACTATACCTAAATTATTGCCTAGAAAAATTAGTACCCAAATGATTGAAAAGCCAAAAGACTGTGTTGTCATGCTGTCACTACATCAATGATGATCTAATCAAACAATGGAGAAAAATATCCTCAGGGACACTGGAGTAATAAAGTCCAACAGTCTTTGACCAAAGCAGCCTTATTAAACACAAAGCAGCATGCAATGCACTAGAAGATAAAGACTCTCAATTGTACCTTGGAAGAAAAAAAAATCAATAATTTTGAAAAACAAACTCAGGATTAAGAAAATTCAAAAAAAGAAAACAAACCTTATCAAAGATCAGAACATGGATCATACCCAGGACTACAACCACACACAGGAAAGGAACTTCTACATTAGAATAGGTTATGAAAACACCAACAATGGTGTCAAAGTTATCCATCCTGACCTATCCTTAAGCCTACTTTTTTGGATTATTCCACTCCTCTGAATATGGATACACCACCACAGGTTTTGCAAGTGGACCACACCTTGCCAAAACTTGACCTCGGTCCCATGAACCAAATGAGCGTAAAAGCAACTGGACAATACCAGACCACACTAGACCACTCAGGCCCAAAACCACAACTGCACCATTCCAAAGAGAACTGGCAACTCAGACTGACAAATTCTCTGATAAGCAATCATCAACAGAGAGACAGGACATGGCAGTGAAAGACAGAGCAGAAATATTTATAGAAACCTCCCACAAAACTTCCCAATCATCAAAGTCAAAGGCACAAAACAAACCCACAACAATAACCAAAGTTTGGAATCATTCTAAGAAACAACTCACCAAATGTGAGCAGGAAGTATTAGTAAAAGTCCTCACTTTTATCCCTCAGCAAACAAGGAGCATAACCCAGTCATCAACTTGAAACTGTTCTCATGGAAGCTCAACCTGAAAATCATTTTTTGCTATAAAGGAGTACAAAACTGGAACCCCACAAAAATAGCAATCCACCAAAAATGGGAAAAAACAGCAGCTTTTGTCTTAACACTTGTTACCAGAGCAATTCTATGATCAGCACTGACTACCGCTGTCCATGAGAGACATAGGTGCCACCCCTGGGGTGAATTTATGGTCGCCTATCCAGTTGTCACGGTTGCTCTTAAATAGGGTCATTGAGGAGCTCTGCTTCATGTGAGGTGGATGCTTATTCCAGAGAAATTGCAATCTCTGAGAGATGTATCTGTCTGTCCAGCATGTTTTGTTAATGTCATAGGTTAGGTTCAGATCCCTGGAGCAAGTGACTCTTGTCCCATTTGATTTACAGATGTGTAGCATTTCCATTAGGGCAGTCAGAGACTTTTCTGTAGGTCATGCACAGGTCGACTATCAGCAGCCTGTATGATACACAGTACAGTGACAGGGCTTTCAGGCTTTTCATTTAAGTTACATTTTGGAAGCACTGGATTTTCTTGGTTAGAAACCTCTGTGATCTCTCCAGTTGCTGCAGGTGAGATACATACAGAAGGCAGCATTGTATTCAATTAGTGGTCTGATAAGGGTCAAGTACAGATGAGTTATAACCTCTTTAGTCTATGATGCTATGCCCTTATTTATGAGATACACAATGTAGAAGGCTTTACTTACCATGAAGATTAGATTGCTATCAACCTGGGTTCTCAAGTCTCACACCAATGAGTTTGAGCTTAGAGGGGTGCTATCTATATTATAATTAGCAGGGGCTACTTTTTTGTCAAAGGGCATAATGAGGCATTTTTGCATTAATTTTGGTCTGTGACTTTGGCACCAATCATTTGTCTGAGTCAGCCCCTTATATAATATGCTTATATAATTGGGGAACTCAATGATTGCTCCCAGTTTGTAATCATCTTCAAACTCAGTAAGCTACAGGCCATTTACTTTCACCTGGACCTCAGAGAAATAGATTCCAAGCAGTAGAGGGTCTAGCACAGATCTTTGTGGTACCCCACTGGTAACTGGTCTACTGGTGGAGGTGGACTCCACAACTTTGTGCATTCTGTCGGTGAGCCAGTTGGCTACCCATCTAGTGACATATGGGTTAATCCCCAGATGGGAGAGCTTCTCAATGATCCCTGAGTGTGGGATTGTGTCAAAAGCCTTGGCTAAATCAAAATAGGTGGTATGTACTGCTTTTTCCTCATCCAGGGCTTTGGTGAAATTTGCAAAGAAGTCCACCAGGTTTAATAAGAAAGCTCTACCCTTGATGAAACCAAACTGGGTCAGGTCAAGAGTTTGAATGTAGCCTGTGTCCTTGTTGATAAGGTCCATGATGATTCTTTCCATGGCCTTGCAGATAAGGCTGGTTAGGCTTATGGGTCGATAGTTTCCTGGGTCAGTTGATGGACCCCCTTTGTACAAGGGGATTAGTGTTGTTGTTCTGCACTCTGCTGAAACAAAGCCAGTGCTCAGGTTATGGTTAAAGACAGTGCCAAGTGGTTCTGCTAAGTCTTGATTTAGATTGTTTAGTAAACAACCTGGGATGTTATCTGGTCCCATAGAGGTCATGATTTTGGCTCTGGAGAGTGCTTGTATGATCTGTTCTTTGGAGATACTCAGTAGAAGACTGGTTTTAGGAATGCATTTGGGTATATCTGGTGGGGATATGGTATGATGTTATTGTCAAATTTGTCAGCTAGTAGGTTGATGATTTCCTCAGGTTCAGTGTGAGTTGTACCATCTGTGACACTGCCAGCCCAGCTATCTGGAATTTTGTAAATAATTCTATGTAATTTGTGAATATTGATATGATTTATACAGAACTGTATGTTATGTACTGAGGTTCAAAAATGTAACCATAGCATACCCTGCTGGAATATAGAAGATTAACTTACAAAACTTCATGAAAATAAATTGAAATTAAGTGCTTTATGATTGTGCTATAAAAGTTAGTTTTAATGCACCAAGAAGACAGTGTGTCTAGAGCTAGACAGTTTTTCTATTGTCTTGGAGAGAAGTAGTTACTAGGTTTAAAACGTAAAAAGTGTTTTATTGATTTATGGCTTCCTAGCAGCTTCACATCTGAGAGATATGTATTTTAACACAGGGATGTTAAAATTCTGTTAAGTTTCTGTTTAGCCTGGGAACTGAAGTCAGGTGACAAAGAATGATGTCATCTAAGCTGGCCCAGCCGTAATGTTTGATATTAATTTGGGAACTCTCTCAGAGAGAGACTGTGCATTTTGGATTTTGTCTTGGACCTAGCAAGAACATCCACTTATCATCACCATCTGCCTGGCTCTGTAAGTAAGATTTAGGGCCTAGTATCTCTTTTAGATGTACATAGGAATATAGTAAAGATTAGTTCAGATGTTTTCTGTATTTATTTGAGACTGTCCTGCAATGTTGTTTTAAAATATTTCCTGTGATTTTGAACTCTGAAGAACTGTGTCTGTTATTGAGTATTGTTTTGTTCTTTTATTTATTATTAAATATATTTAAACCTATCTTTGTGACTGATATTTGTGAGACATATTTAAGCTCTTAGTGTATTTGCATATGTATTTGGTGACATTGTACAGGCCACTCCTAAATAGCTTTGCTCTTTGTCAAAACTACCATTTGGATGATAGTAACATTACATAGTAGGATTGGACACCCTTTGTAAGGGCCTTATAGTAGCTGATAAGAAGGGGTTGGTGCCAGTGGAAACTACCTTATAGTCTGGGCAGAATAGGGCATAGCTAGTAAACATGTGCCAGCCTTTCTCAGGTGTGTGTGTGTGTGTGTGTGTGTGTGTGTGTGTGTGTGTGTATGTATGTGTGTGTGTGTCAGCTACTTGAGCAGGGACACGAAGCACTGTTTGCACAGAGAGGGTGTTGGAGGTCTTGGCTTGGCCTCTCAGCTGAGATCTTAACCCTATAGCTGTTCCAGTGGGGAGTCTTATTGGGTATGTGGAGGGAAAGATGGAAAAAAAACAGCCCCAGACTGACTGTGATCTCTGCGTGCTCTTAACAGAAATTGCACTTTACTGTGTGTGTATTTGTCATCCTCACATTGTGTATGTCCCTCACTGTTGCTATTGGTGAGGATTGAGGCTCCTTGATTACTGGGCCAGTGCAGGAGTGTCACACCATCCATTATAAGTTTGGCACATGGCTGGGCATTCCCTTTTAGGTTTTGGACGTAGCTGATGAATGCCTTATTGTTGTCTTTGCCTAAGGATGGTAATTTAATCTCGCAACTAACCTTAGAGGACTAAACAAGATATTTGATTTGCTTGTTCAAGCTGTGGAGGGTATTCTTTCACTGCTGAATAAGTTTCCTCTTGTTCTTAGATATCAGTTTCTTTCTTGTGTTATATAACTTATTTATGCATTAAAAATGACTTGATTTTTACAATTCCTGAAGAAAGAATGAAATATGACAATGATTGTGATAACTTAGTTAAGAGAGAAATAAAAAAGCTAGAAAGGGACCTTAATGACTATAAAAATAAGATAAGTTATCCAAACCCAAAGAAGAAGGGAAGGACATGGGGTAACAACAATATGGAAGGAACAACAGATGATGATAACCAGGATAATGCAGTAGTTAGTGAGCGGGTTATGGACTTAGATGATGTCTCCAAATACCCCCCCCCCTGCGTAGGTCCAAAAGACTAAGGAATAGGGAGGGTTATGAACAAGAATATAGGTACACAAATTTTCAGGGGGGAGCAAGAAGGGGGATGGGGAGGTACTAGGACAACTCAGTACCAACCTCCCCGACTTGGAAAACAATTCCATTCTGCAAGTAGAAATGAACCCCTAAAAATATACTTTAGAAGATTTTAGTATATACAATTTTAGTCATATTTCCTTAACCAAAGAACATTTTAGTCTCTTATCAAAGGGAACCAAATTCATTCCTAGTAGAAGGAAATATTTAACCAAAACAATTATGGATGTTAAAACCTTTACTAGGAAAATTAACTTCCAGGTTATATTTGATCAGAATAAAAATTATGAACCAGGAGATATGGTAAAAAGAAATACATACAATCCCCCATTGCACCCCCAAATAAAAATCTAGAGAATATACTCAAGACTGAAATAAGAAATTAGTATGGAAAAGTACACTATACAAGGAACTTAAGCCAGGCTGAAAGCAGCATCCTTGATGAATTAAGAGGGGATTCAGGCTTAAGAATTATGAAACCGGACAAAGGTGGGGGAATAGTATTGATGAACAGCTTTGACTATGAGGGGAAAATGAATGAACTCTTAGGAGACCCTAACAAATACTCCACAGTTTCAAAAAATGAAATAAATATTAGTTACAGAAGGATAGATATGGCCTTAGAAAGTTTATTTTAGATGGATTGTTAGATAGGAAGACATATGAATATTTAAAAGTGGACAAACCTAAAATTCCTACTATTTTTGGGATCCCCAAAATACATAAGAATGGAATGGATCCCCCTTTGAGACCAATAGTTTTGGCTGAGGGTTCCAAAACATTACCCCTAGCCAAATTTGTGGATGTTAAGCTTAAGAAACTGTGGCTTAAGAGAACCAACATTTGAGAGATTCTTGGGATCTTCTAAGGACATTGAATCATGATCTATACAATGAGAATTTATGTTTCCTAACAATTGACATTGTAGATTTGTTCTCAAGCATTCCCCACGGTGATGGACTAAGATACCTGAAAGAACTAATTTTTGAGGATGAGACTTTAATCCATGATGAGTGTACTGT